>NC_068305.1:40181390-40183890 GCF_025860055.1 Xyrauchen texanus
AAGTTTCCAGCCCGACTGAAATCTTTAACGCTTAGAGGCAGGAAACGTTTAAAAGCACATGTCAACGAAGGATTGCCTTTATTTCAACAATAAACAGAAAAATTAGAAGGGTAATAAATCTATCCCTTGGCAATTTTGGGGGAGCTTGAAGTCAACCTAAAATCAAAATTGGCCCTTTTTTAAAAGGGTTAGTTCACTAAAAATGACGATTCTCTCAACATTTGCTACTTTTTATGATCCAGTCGGTTCCCAGTGGATAAAATCGACTCCCAAAGTTTTTGCTAAATATTGTGCTTCGCTCGGAAATGCGTCACATTATTGAAGTACGGTTTAAAAGTAACTTTAAAAATGACTTTTGTCTTCATAACTGTAAACGTGTGTGGAGCGGAGGGGGGCGGGGCTACAATGTCGCACACCCGGTCCCCAATCGGCCTGATGGGGCACGCGAGGGATAAAGGTGGCCGGTGACGACGGTTCGAGAGAGAGAGACAATTAAGGGCATGTCCGTCATGTGTGTGTATATGTTTTTGTGTTTTGGTTTTGAGGTTAATACAATTATTATTTATATTGACAAGCTGGTTCTCGCCTCCTCCTTGCCCATCTTAACCCCCTTACATTGGTGCCGAAAACCCGGGAAGGAGGAGGGATGCCCGTCGCAGATTCCTCGACACTGCCGTCCACCCGGGGAGCGCCGTTGCCATCTGCCGGGTGACGGAGTAGCCCGAGCGCCCGGATGCGGGGAACGGCCGCCGCCCGCTGGGCGAGTGGGGACTGGATTCCCCGACCTCCTGGAGCGATGGAGCCGCTGCCAGGGGCGGAGGAGTGCCCTGCCGCCCCCAGAAACACGGAGGGGTCGAGGGAAGACCGCCGTCCACGAGGGGAGGAGGGAAGTAACTCCCCGATAGCCTGGAGTGGTAGGGCCACTGCCCACACCGTTTGGACACATGTAATGTATGCCAAGACAGTATAGCGTTGTTTTCGGCAATTAGCGGGCATTAGTTTAGGTTTGGGTTGGAACGACACGCCCGGTCCCCAATCAGCCTGATGGGGGCATGCGAGGGATAAACGCGGCCGGTGACGGCAGTTTGAGAGAGAGAGAGAATTACGGGCAGCTGCTCTGTGCATGTTTGTCTTTTTATTTAATTAAATATTATTAATATTTAATAATAATAAATTTATTATTGGCATCCATCCTCCTTCTCGGGTTTCCCTTTCACCCCCCTTACACTGGTGCCGAAACCCGAGAAGGAGGATGGATGCCAGTTGCAGAATGCCGTCCACCCAGGGGAGTGCCGCTGCCATCTGCCGGAGAACAAAGTAGCCCGACCGCACGGACATGTGGGAATAGCCAGCGTCTGTCGGGCAACCCCCCGACCGCCTGACAAGATGGAGCCACTACCAGCGGCGGAGGAGTGCCCTGCCATCCCCCAGAAATGCGGAGGGGTCGAGAGATAACCGGCGTCCGCGAGGGGGTCGAGAGATAACCGGCGTCCGCGAGGGGAGGCGGGAAGCGACTCCCTGACCACCTGGAGTGGTAGGGCCGCTCCCAGGGGCGGAGGAGTGTTCCCACGGGTCGCCGGGAACGTGGAGGGGTGTTCTGTCCAGTGGGGGGTGGCGGACTGACTCCGGTCCGCCCGGGGAGGAGCGGCTGCCATCTGCCCGAGAGGGTGAAGGAGTGATCGAGGGCCACCTGACGGCGCATCAGAGAACTTGTGAGTGAGTTTCTTTTCTCTCTCTCTCTCTCTGACGCTCCATGTTGGCCTTTCCCTTGCCTATTTAGTTTTGTTTTTTGTTTTTTTTCCTCCTATCTCCTCCCTGGTCGAGGAAGGCGAGGATGCCCAGCCGGCAGACGGGGCGCAAGATACGCACAGCCCAGAAAGGATGGGGGGGATGTACGTCATGCTGGGGGCTCCCCGGCCTGAGGCAATGCCGGGAGGAGCGTTAAGTGGAGGAGGGCTGGGTCGGGCTGGAACGATGCACGCCTGTTTCCCAATCAGCCTGATGGGGTGCTGCGAGGGATTAAGGCGGCCGGTGATGACAGTTCAATAGAGAGAGAATTACGGGCAGCTGCTCTGTGCACGTTTGTCTTTTTATTTAATTAAGTAGATTTACCTTTCTTAAGCAGAAATCAGTCTGTGCTTACCGAAATTTTAAACACTGTCCCCAGTGACCAAAGCGGTAAGTGGTGTTGGGCGAATAGTCATGTGTGCGGTCCATGTCCACAGAGGGGCGCCAAAAGCGAGTTGTGAAGCGTTGCTGTTTTCAGCCGTACAGGCTGTAATACAGTGAAGGGGAATGCATATTTTATAAACCGTACCCCCCAAACTGAAACCTAACCAACATGATCACACCTGAAGTCGGCATGATGTTTCCGATAGCTTCGGTACCCTAGCATCGGTGACTGTATACCAACGCAATTGCCGCGATTGGCAGCGCATTGCATCAACTGCGTGAGAGACTAGGGCAAAAAGCCAGGCAGTAACCACTTTTGAATAATCAG
>NC_068305.1:40201390-40221390 GCF_025860055.1 Xyrauchen texanus
ATATATATACTGTATATATCTATGTGTGTGTGTATATCTATGCATATATATACTGTGTGCATATGTATATATATACTGTATATATCTATGTGTGTGTATATATATAGATATATGCAGTATATATATATATATATACTGTATATATCTATGTGTGTGTATATATGCATATATATATACTGTGTGCATATGTATATATATACTGTATATATCTATGTGTGTGTGTGTATATATATATGCATATATATACTGTGTGCATATGTATATATATACTGTATATATCTATGTGTGTGTGTATATATATGCATATATATACTGTGTGCATATGTATATATATACTGTATATATATGTGTGTGTGTATATATCTATGCATATATATACTGTGTGCATATGTATATATATATACTGTATATATATATGTGTGTTTATATACACTCACCTAAAGGATTATTAGGAACACCATACTAATACTGTGTTTGACCCCCTTTAGCCTTCAGAACTGCCTTAATTCTACATTGGCATTGATTCAACAAGGTGCTGAAAGCATTCTTTAGAAATGTTGGCCCATATTGATAGGATAGCATCTTGCAGTTGATGGAGATTTGTGGGATGCACATCCAGGGCCGCAGCTCCGTTCCACCACATCCCAAAGATGCTCTATTGGGTTGAGATCTGGTGACTGTGGGGGCCATTTTAGTACAGTGAACTCATTGTCATGTTCAAGAAACCAATTTGAAATGATTCGAGCTTTGTGACATGGTGCATTATCCTGCTGGAAGTAGCCATCAGAGGATGGGTACATGGTGGCCATAAAGGGATGGACATGGTCAGAAACAATGCTCAGGTAGGCCGTGGCATTTAAGCGATGCCCAATTGGCACTAAGGGGCCTAAAGTGTGCCAAGAAAACATCCCCCACACCATTACACCACCACCACCAGCCTGCACAGTGGTAACAAGGCATGATGGATCCATGTTCTCATTCTGTTTACGCCAAATTCTGACTCTACCATCTGAATGTCTCAACAGAAATCGAGACTCATCAGACCAGGCAACATTTTTCCAGTCTTCAACTGTCCAATTTTGGTGAGCTCTTGCAAATTGTAGCCTCTTTTTCCTATTTGTAGTGGAGATGAGTGGTACCGGTGGGGTCTTCTGCTGTTGTAGCCCATCCGCCTCAAGGTTGTGCGTGTTGTGGCTTCACAAATGCTTTGCTGCATACCTCGGTTGTAGCAGTGGTTATTTCAGGCAAAGTTGCTCTTCTATCAGCTTGAATCAGTCGGCCCATTCTCCTCTGACCTCTAGCATCAACAAGGCATTTTTAGCCCACAGGACTGCCGCATACTGGATGTTTTCCCTTTTCACACCATTCTTTGTAAACCCTAGAAATGGTTGTGCGTGAAAATCCCAGTAACTGAGCAGATTGTGAAATACTCAGACCGGCCCGTCTGGCACCAACAACCATGCCACGCTCAAAATTGCTTAAATCACCTTTCTTTCCCATTCTGACATTCAGTTTGGAGTTCAGGAGATTGTCTTGACCAGGACCACACCCCTAAATGCATTGAAGCAACTGTCATGTGATTGGTTGATTAGATAATTGCATTAATGAGAAATTGAACAGGTGTTCCTAATAATCCTTTAGGGGAGTGTATATGCATATATATACTGTGTGCATATGTATATATATACTGTATATATCTATGTGTGTGTATATATATGCATATATATACTGTGTGCATATATACTGTATATATATATATATATATGTGTGAGTGTGTGTATATTATGTAAACTATATATACATACACACTATGTATACCATTTTATACAAATCTTGCAGAAGGCATTTAAACATAATTTTTAGAGGGACAGACACAATGCAACATTAATTATGCATTTATTAAAAGTTCTAAACAAACCCAAAACAAAATGCTAACATGTTTCATTCATAAATTATTTTTTTAAACAAATCTTGCAATGTGTCTATCTTTCACTTCATATTGTCATATGAGCAACTAGTCGAAAACAAACGGCTGTTGATCCAAAAGAACCGACTCATAAGAGTCATTTGTTTGGGAATCAGACTACACTGTTCGTGCTGTGTGTTTCATGCAGTAGATTCAAAAGAACCGACTCATAAGAGTCATTCTCGAATCGTGCTACACTCGTCGTGCTGTGTGTCTTTGCACTATAGATTCAAAAGAGCCAGTTCATTAGAGTCATTAATTTGGGAATCAGACTACACTGTCCAATTTTGCACTTTAAAAATAAAAGCACCGGTTCGTTGGAGTTATTCATTTGGGAATCGGACTACACGGTTTCCCCTGTATGTTTATATGGGTGTAAAATGTGTAAAAGGCTGGATATAAACTGTATGGATATATACATTTTCACATTTGCATACTTAGTTAGATGCATACTGTACTGAGCACATACGGTACACACTACTGGCTTGAAGACATTGAGGAAGACATTGAGAAAATGTTGGGATATTCAAGATTTATGCATGTCTTTTAAATCCTAATTATTCCCGCAGACACTAATGCCCTTAACAGGTCTGTTTTTGACTGTAGACTTTTTTGGTTGGTCAATGTTTATGATGCAATGCTGTTATAAAAGTTTTGCCATTTATGAAAGTTCAATTGGACTTTTCTTGCATTAGCCGCCATTATTGATCTCAATCAACTGCATAAATGACCTGCTGTCACAGGCTTGTGTGAAATTGTTCACACCTGTATTAAACACCTGAGTTTATAAACCAGACCGGGGCATCTAGAGTGTTTAAAAAATGCAGTTGTAATCTCTTTATTTTGCTGTACTTGCAATGCATTATAACTCATCTTATGATGCACAATAGAAGCTAATAGTAATGTCAAAAGTCTCTAATATCTCTAGACGGATTATTGTCTAAATCCTCAAATAGTTTTGCCATTAGAACACTGACGTTACACACTGTGGCGTGTGAAGTGTAGCTAAGACAGACAGAGTCCATAAATGGAGTCGTTTTTGATGCACGGATCTGAACCTACATTCATAAAACATACTCATCCGCTCCGTTGCTGATATCTGGAGCCAGCAAATGTATACAAACTATAAATCCAAGCTCTTCGCACTCTGTTTATTGTTGGATGCCAAATTTCACCCCGCTCACATTTTTCAGGCTGAAAAAGGCTTGGCAGAATTGCATTAACCTGACTCAAAAAGGTCTTACAGGCCAAAAGATGTCTCCTGCACCATTTATCACAGACTTATGATGTGGGGAAACTGGGGCATGTTGTCACTCTGTGGGGTAAGTTGTCACACTCTCTGGGGCATGTTGTCACTCTATGGGGCAAGTTGTCACACTCTCTGGGGCATGTTGTCACTCTATGGGGCAAGTTGTCACACTCTCTGGGGCAAGTTGTCACTCTATGGGGCATGTTGTCACACTCTATGGGGCATGTTGTCACACTCTATGGGGCATGTTGTCACACTCTATGGGGCAAGTTGTCACACTCTTATTTTGAAAAGCTACGAGAGGCCAAAATTTCAAGAGAGCCACGATGAAAGTGTTTTATTTTAGAAATCACCTTTACAAATAAATATTGTAAGCATAAGCATATGTTTCTGGCTTTGATTGTTTTGAAGGTGTTTCTAAAGTGAAAATATGATTATAAATTTCATACAGCTCAATACATTTGCGGAATTACAAATAAACAATCGGCTTTTCGTTTTGACATTTTCATTACGGCTGATATGAGGATGATGAAGATGGTTGTAAGTTGGTCAATAATTGGCTGTAAATATTTATAAATATTTATTTACATATATAGAATATATCTTGCATTCCTATATAAATGTATTATATCTAATGGCTTTTCAGCTTAATGTAAATAGTCAAATAATTAAGAAATACAAATGCATAAAGGGAAAAATACATAAAATGATCAGACCAATGTGAAAGTGCAATTCATCAGTTGTTAAAAATTACATTATTAACTACAACATGTGACAACTTGCCCCAATATATATATATATTAATTAATATATATTAATATATATATATGCTCAATTGTGCATAAATCACAGCTCTCTTAAATCTTGAACGTGCATCGATCATTTCCACACACCACTATGAATCGGCTAGTAACAAACTTTTATTTACATGTTCAGTGCAAATACTTACAGACAAAATATAATACAATCAAGTTTAACAAAATGTCTTAATTCATGAACAATCAATTCCCCAAGGGCGTAGCAGCCACGGGGGGACACGTCCCCCGCACTCTTTAAAAAGGTGGTTTTATGTGACGTGTGAGTCTTCGTTAAGTTGCTTAACTGGTAATAGTTTGATCGGTTGTTTTGGCCAATTTAATCAGATTATTAGATCGGTGTTAAATATGTAAAGCTATTTTTAATATCAGCTCCTGTTTTTACATCCATGTTGGTGTGGACAAACTGTAGGATCAAAGATCGATCTGCCAGCTGTGTCCCCCCACTTTTAAAATGACTGCTACCCCCCTGCAATTCTGAAATCAATATAAACAATTGCAAGTGATTTGGGAAGGTCAAGCGATGTTTCCGCTTGTTAAAGGATGCTTCTGTTTCACGATGAAACGATGGCTCAAGTCTGTCTTGTAAGACACTTCAATTGTGGCCTGTATAGTATTTGTTCACATCAGATGATTCGATTCCCGGCCCCTCAGAGCAGCATTTGCGTCGCTGTGCTCGGTTCTGTCACGCAGTCTGTTGTGGATGTGTCCTCTGCGCTCACGGGACCCGGTCCTGGAATAATCACACCGGCTTTATCGAGTTCCAAAATGTCCAGGTCGCTTTTGTCATCTGGCGCATCCTCGAATTCGGACTCGCTCGCTTCACTTTCGCATTCGGAATCGTCGCGCTCTTTCTGTTCGGACTCGGTCGCGGATTTATCCGGTTTGTCCTCTTTCTCTTTGTCCTTCTGGGCCTGCGCTTCCTTGGAATGCCTCCATTTCATACGTCGGTTCTGGAACCAAACTTTGACCTAAAAAAACAACAATATTAGTTGTGCGTTTAATAAACGATCAGTTGCTTCTATGAAGATTTTATTGCTTTATTAATATACAATTTTACTTGTGAGCTATATTTAGCTATTTATAGCCTGTTTATTATGTATTGTATTGTTTTGATGCTAACAGTCTCATGACAAATCATAATTCGGATAAACGTCGGATATCGTGCGAAAACATACGACTTAAGTATATATGCATGAATTGATTACACTATGATACAAAAGTCTGTTCTACAACAGTATGCATTTATAAATGAGTGCTCAGACTGAAAAGAAGGGTTGCAACTGCTAAACAAGACAGAGAGCCAATTACTAAACTTTACTGGAAAGTTTTGAAACTCTCTTATTAAGCTGTCGCGGCATTTCGATAGGCCTATTATAAGACCGAAACTGTTGCTCAATGCCGTAAATTAGGATGTTTTGAAATGAAACACAACTGTGACCCTATTACATTTGCAATAATTCGTTATAATTGACTTTCATTTCCCATCAAAATGTGAATGTCGCAATGTCGCAATGCTGGTGTTTTCTCAAAAGCATGTTCACCCCTTCCTGTAAAGGCCATCGGTGTGATTTGTAATTGCATTGTCATAGTGTCATAATTAATACCATAATTTAATCAGTACTTGAAGAAGTAAATGGCATTATTAATGATGGATATTAGCTGATCGGCTCAGCTATAGCTCACCTGTGCATCGGTGAGTCCCAGCATCGCGGCCAGTTGTTTCCGGTCCGGTTTCGTGACATACTTTTGGATTTCGAAACGTTTCTCGAGACCTTTTCTCTGGAGGTTGGAGAACACGGCTCTGGACCAGGACCTTTTTCTCTTGTAGGTCTGTGGCATTGTGTCTTTGGATAGAACTGCATACGGCCCTGATGAGTCAAACAACACCTCGCCGTTAATTGAGTTCAACTTGTACACGATGACTAAAACATGAGATTTGCAATGCGATTTCAATGCGACTTAATACGCAATGCATACTGGGCAAATTGCATGTTATCCTACTTATATGCAAAAATGGAGCGTGCATATAAATTCAGAGGCTGTGCACATTTTCTTTTATGCATACAAATTCTCCATGATGTCTATTGGGGGCTTAATTTGAATGGCGTGAGATGCCTACACTACCTGGGAAGGTGTCCTGAAACTGATGTGGCCCTGAATGTCTGGTGGCATTGCCTATAGAACCCATCATGGAGGAGGTTTCGCTCATGGACGCGAAGTACGGGCTCGCAGATACATGGACTGCTGACTGCCGATTCGGACTAACAATCGACGTGAGATCTGTTACAGAACGACAAAAACCAAAATGAACTGTATCACACAATCTATTGAAATAAATCCAATTAGGGCAGAAGTGGTGGTCTATCTTCATCCATTGCCTTTTTAAATAATGTACCATATTAAACTAGGTTCTGTTCGTCAATGTCCCGCTAGAGGCTCTTTATTTAAAGTCCCAACAGTTAAAGTTTTTGCTCACTAGTTTCTAAATATACTATTCTTTCTAATTAGTCTACTTTTTGTCTTTGTCATAAATCTGAGGGACGTTGAGTGAACACTGAACAGCACCGAAAAAACTGTGCATGATTTTTAAAAACCTTGTCTCACCTCTTAATAAAGTTTCTTTCGCATTTGGCTCGAAGTCTGCCGATAATATCCGATCAATTCCGAATTTCAGGTCTTTACTGGACAGTGGAGGCGCGCATTGCGCGTTAATCGCGGCTCTGGACACAGATGTCAAGTGTATTCCATGCCTGTGATACGCAGACGCGGGAGTCACCCTTGCGCTGAACACCGGCGACGCGTCCGGAGTGACCGGGGAAGGGCGCAGCGGAGAGCCCGACGAGTGAACTTGCGCGCGGGCCCCGATATGGGCCATAATCGCCGATGACCCGGGGATGTTTTCAGCCTCTCCAACGTGCAGAATATCAGCAATGCAAAACGAGGGTTTTTTCATGGTATCCACCGCAAAACCGCCCGAACAGTACGCAGTCCAAAGGCTAAAATTCGATGCGTAAAAGGGGTTCAGTCCCGTCGTATACATCCTTGCTGGAGAAGCCAAGCGCACTACACGTAATGACTGCAAGCAGAAGTTGCCCTCTCTCGCGTCTCTCCTCAAGTATGCATCTCCAGACAGCGGTCCAAAAAAGCTCTAAGCAGGGGTTCCGTTATTGATTGGCTCTTTCTGAGCCAATGGAAGTTTATAGGACAATCCAACACGCCCCAAAGACGACGCGTTTGACTTCCTCAGCAATGACCTCCGGTAACGCATTGCGTAATATCTGAAATGATTTAAAACACTGTGATTATAAAGTCGTATTTATAATTTTGGTTGGATATCAAAATGTGGGCCTATACATGAATGCATAGAATACATGGTTGCATACACACACAAAAAAAAAAACAAATAACAAGTACGCACGTTTTAAGATTTACGCATCATTTCAATTTCACAGCAAATTTCCAACAAACTGAAATAATTCAAATATTTTACGTAATGACTGCAAATCTTTGCTAAAGATTTCTCGGTTCATTTGGAATTAAATTGAAATGCCTAAATCATAAAAATAGGCTTAAATATTTTTTGGGATTGTACAAATAAACAACCCTTATTGTCTTGGTATATTAGCAAATAAATGCTTTATTTACTTTAGGCGGTTATGCGTTATGCCACATGTATCCATTTATTTTAATGTTTTACATTATGTTTTTTATTTCATAAACATTGTAGATATTTATTTAACCCATTATAAATGATCATGATTTTTTGCTCATGCATTCATGGTTTTTGATTTTTCAAATAAACGCAAGCCGCGTAAAAATATTTATGATATTATCCGCAATATATTTTGTGTACGTGAAACATCCTTCAAATGACGCCTCGTCTGTGGCAGGACTGTAAGTGTGCTCTGTTTGTGTTGCTCTGCTGAGATTAGGAAACAGAAGTTTCTCGATGCAGGTCATCCTGTTTCTGATGAGCCCTGATTTGAGCTAAATGAGCGGATATTCCTGCTAGATTTGGGCCCAAAATAGAAGATGCATTAGTATTTTAGGATACAGCAGAGCACCATCATTTCCTCCGGCTCAAAGAGCTGGAACTTCATAATGACTGTTAGCACTTCCCATTTTCAATATTTGTGTAACTTTATCTCAACTCGCAAGTCGCGCGCTGACGCAAATCCGTCCTGCAGCTTCTAATAAACAGAGGAAATATTCACATCATCATCATAAACTTCCTCCACACAAGATCAACCCATGACAACTTTAGATTACTGGGCCAAAATTAGAGCGTTTTTCAAGTGACATGTTTCATGCACAAACAACAACAAATAATAATTCATAATATTAGGATAATAATAATAATAATAGGCCAAAATCTATTTTGCACTGAATTATCACATATACAGTGTAAGCAGATTTGTTTAAATCTTAAATGCTTTACAGGTATAGATGTCATATCTTTATGCTCATTAATGGCAGCAGATGAGTTTATCACATGGTGGTTTATTTTAATTTTTTTAAATGATTTATAAATGGCGTGATTCATTACCGGAAATGTCTGTGACCCTGACTGCGTTTTCGGGTGACTCCGTTCCGGTTTAAGTTTAGAGATGTAAATGTAACGCGTTGCGCTCGATCAGCAGTCAAAACAATCCTGGGAAGAGGATGCGGAAGACGCGCTGCGGGTGAACGCGCGCGTATTTCAGGTGCCGCGTTCAAGAGGCAAGACTCATAGATGAGATGACGCACCAGCTGATGTCATCTCATGTGCATTCATTTAGTTATTAATATTATAATTGGAAACACTTTTAGAGAACATCAGAATCACGTCATCAAACACAGAATTCTCTGTTTAATAAGAATAATAATGACCTCAATTCAATTTTCTTTAAAGGAATATTTCGGGTTTAAAAAATCAACCTCACGCGACTGCATAATGTTAATTAAAAAATTTTATAAAGGCAAAAATCTGGGTTACAGTGAGACAGTTACAGCCTCGTGGATTGTATTTATTTATTTTTACCTTAAAATGCCACGAGACATGTCAACATGATATTAGAGTGATTATCTGTGTCTCGTTATACATTAATTTATACATTAATACTGTGAATCATTTTAGCTTCAAATTTCTGCCTTCAAAGTTCAAACTCTCCAAAAATGATGCGTAACTGTATTGAACCCATAATATTCTATTAAAGACGCAAAAAGAGACTTTAACAGTTAAACAGTTCGGGAAGTTTAAATGCATTTATTGTTATTAATTTTAATGAGTTAAATACCTTTACACAGAATATCAGAATCACATCTTAAACATTTCCCAGACCTTGTTGGATTTTCTTTTCTTTCTTTTTTTCAGATTTGTTTAAAGATTTATTTGTATTTATTTATTTATACAGATTTTTTTGTATTTATTTATTTTTACTGATTTTATTTGTATTTATTTATTTATTTTGACTGATTTTATTTTATATTTATTTATTTATATTGACTGATTTTATTTTTAATTTTTTTACTGATTATTTTTTATTTATTTTTTTATTTCTACTGATTGTTTTGTATTTATATTTACTGATTTAATTTTTTATTTTATTTATACTGATTTTTTGGTATTTATTTATGTATTGTTACTGATTGTTTATTTTTTTCTGAATTTTTTTTATAGTTTTTTATTTATTTATTTTATACTGATTTTTTTAAATTATTATTTATTTATTTATTTGACCGATTTTCTTTTATTATTATTATTATTATTATTTATTGCAATAATATCAATTACATTTTACTTAAAACTTACAATTATTCCAATGAGCTGACAGGCCGATATATAAACATCATATTCGCTATACCTTTATTAAATTAAAGAGCGTTCACTGCATATACTGCATATCCGAGCTTACATGCATAAACACTCACCTATTATTGTATTCATCATCATTCAGCAAAATAATCATCATATAATTGTATTAAAAAGCAACAGTAAATAAATGAAAGACACATTCCATCATATATCCAGTTCAATTGCCATATGCATTACAATGCTGCCTGTATTATGATGTCATAAATATATTTATCTTGAACTGCACAAAGTCATCTGTTGTAGGCATTAAACCAGACTGGGACACTCTATTGAAACATATTCATATTCATCCACGTCATCGTTGCCCAAAACATCATCCCTCATCGAAATCATAGCTGAGCTCTATTTCTGGACGTCTTTGGTCATTGTGTGTAACACATACACCTCATCTGTGGTTTAATCATCAGTTCCTGTAACTAAAAGACAATAACATCCACCTCATTCTTGTTAGCCATGTCCATATGTTCCCAAATGTGAACAGGATCTGGTAACAATATTGCATGCCACATTCCGTGTCTGTGTGTCTCTCTATAACATCATCTCCTGTGCGACTTTATGTTTGGATATTTCTGGACCCCCCATCATGACCCGTTCCTGTGCAGCTGTTGATGCGTGCGCAACTAAACATCTGTCAGCAGTGACAGGCCTCATCATGCTAGAAACATTACAACATATAAATATCATAATAGTTAAATTCCGATCATGGGAAAGTTTGGAGACCTCGTAGAATTAGTTTCCCGCCAAATTCCCTCCGGGAAATGAAATCGCTGTCCTGAGAGTTCCGTGGCAATCTGGCCTGCTCCGTGCGGTTCATTTTGGGCCTTTGACAGCCTCGGGAATCATTTGTTACGGATTATTAATTGCATTTTTAAATGCACCCTTGACAGAATGGAAAGTAACTGTAATCCCCTTAGTAAAGTACTGCCACGGACTGGGACGCACTGCATAAATATAGGCTACAGTTTTTAGGCTGGGCTACCGTTACCAGAATAAACTCATTTCTGTTCAATGGATCAAATTTCCTGTTTTAATGCACTCTTAAAAAAGACAGAGGCTATTATTAATACAGTGTCACATGCATGACCTCAAGTGCCTTTTTCAAAAGTGCTTTAATAAAACATTTACTGCTAAACAAAAATATAAGGGCAAAAATGCGCATTCAAATGTTATTTTATTAAGGAAATTCAGTAAGTGTAAATTATTGCTAGAAGATCAGGTTTGTTGGCATTTATTGGTGCATGAACAGGTGTTTTGCATATGTTTTGTACTATGGCTAGAAGGCTGTATTGACCAAACAGCATCTAAAATGGAAGGAAAATCGGCCGATAAATGACTATAAATGAAATATCGATATAACGGTGTATCGAGTGCAAGGTCGGTCTATTGCTACTAGCCTCGATTAGGACAGATGACTGCCACCAATATCTAAAAACAGAGTATATCCGATATATGTGTAATACAATTTAATGTGTGTGTGTATGTATATATATATATATTTATTAGTGATAACATTACTCTTCTTTGCCGATATACAGAGGGTTAAATCAAATGCTCTACACAGAATAACGACGCTATGTATATGGACTTATACTTGTGCCACAATTCTGCACGCACAAAATTATATTTTGAGTACACAAAAAAAAATGTCTGCATGCAAGATGATATTTTGAGCATGCAAAAATTTATTTTGGGAGTAGAGAGCAAAATGTAAGAATTCTGAGCAAAGTCGCATTCAAATCAACTTTATTCAAGTGCAAAATTGATTTAGGTTTGCTCAAAAAAGAAGATACACTGATTTACTAAACGGAGTTCAAGCGCGTGCAAAATAATATCTTGCGCGTGCAATTCTTTTTGTGCGCTCAATGTATCATCTTGCACGCGCAGGGCATTTTTGTGCGCTCAAAATATAATTTTGCGCGTGCAGAATTGTGGCACATTTATAACTCCATAAATGGAAACGCGGAAAGGTCATCATAACAAACCATTAGGCCTCTAACTCCCTGTATCTGGCGGAGATCCAGCTCGAGCTTTATGGCACTCCAGTGACAGAGAGAGGTTTCACCCCCTCACAAGAGCTCTGCGGTGATCGATCGAGCACTTGTTTACTGAAAGCCATCTCTCTTGAAGGAAGCCAGATCCTTCTGCAGCTCTGGAACATCAGCTTGTGTTCGGAGTCTGACTCTAATTCTGGTGCAATAATGGGACTTTAGATGCGCGTGCAGAAAATAATTATTAATAATGCTCATGTTAATTGCTGTGTCCAGTTATCTGTCTTGAGGAAAGTAAGGGTCAATGCATTCAACAGGAACACGAGCACTGTAGTGACTTTTACACTTAAAACTATTGGAAGATTTATGCATTTTAATTTCATAACAAAATTCCATAAAATTGAATTGAATTTGTAATGAAATAAAAATAAATATTTTAAGTTTTCATTTATTTAATTTAGCTAAATGTTGCGCATTTCAATTTGATGGAATTTTGTTATGAAATTAAAATGCGTGAATCATAAAAATAGGCAATATGCATTTGTCTAACTTATACATATATATTTTTAGATTCAACTTTATTGTCATTGTGCAGAGTACAAGTACAAAGACAACGAAATGCAGTCTAACTTATACATGTGTATGCATAATGTATATATATATGTATGCATAATGTATATGTATGCATAAATATGCATTTGTCTAACTTATATATGTATGCATAATGTATATATATGTATGCATAATGTATATATATGCATTTGTCTAACTTATATATGTGTATGCATAATGTATATATATGTATGCATAATGTAGATGTATGCATAATGTAGATGTATGTATGCATAATGTGTATATATATATATATATATATATATATATATATATATATATATATGCATTTGTCTAACTTGTATATATGTATGCATAATGTATATATATGTATGCATAAATATGCATTTTTCTAACTTATATATGTATGCATAATGTATATATATGCATTTGTCTAACTTATATATGTGTATGCATAATGTATATATATGTATGCATAATGTAGATGTATGCATAATGTATATGTATGTATGCATAATGTATATATATATATGTATAATGTTTACGTATGTATGCATAATTTATATGTATGTATGCATAATGTTTATGTATGTATGCATAATGTATATGTATGTATGCATAATGTATATATATATATATATGTATAATGTTTATGTATGTATGCATAATGTATATATATGTATGCATAATGTTTATGTATGTATGCATATATATATATATATATATATATATATATATATATATATATATGCATTTGTCTAACTTGTATATATGTATGCATAATGTAGATGTATGCATAATGTATATGTATGTATGCATAATGTATATATATGTATAATGTTTATGTATGTATGCATAATGTATATATATATGTATAATGTTTATGTATGTATGCATAATGTATATGTATGTATGCATAATGTATATATATATGTATAATGTTTATGTATGTATGCATAATGTATATGTATGTATGCATAATGTATATATATGTATAATGTTTATGTATGTATGCATAATGTATATATATGCATAATGTATATATATATGTATAATGTTTATGTATGTATGCATAATGTATATGTATGTATGCATAATGTATATATATATGTATAATGTTTATGTATGTATGCATAATGTTTATGTATGTATGCATAATGTATATATATGTATAATGTATATGTATGTATGCATAATGTATATATATATGCATAATGTTTATGTATGTATGCATAATGTATATGTATGTATGCATAATGTATATATATGTATAATGTTTATGTATGTATGCATAATGTATATGTATGTATGCATAATGTATATATATATGTATAATGTTTATGTATGTATGCATAATGTATATATATGTATGCATAATGTTTATGTATGTATGCATATATATATATATGCATTTGTCTAACTTATACATGTTTATGCATAATATATATATATATATAAGTTAGACAAATGCATATATATACACATTATGCATACACATGTATAAGGTAGACAAATGCATTGTGGCTATCATTGCCATATTCTTTACATTAAGCTTATATTTAAAAAAAATTTTTTATCAGAAATAATACAAAAAAATTCAACCTGCTATCAGTTGTCAATATATTAAATAATAGACCATTCTTAAAATGTAATCGGCTTCATTACGAACCCTTTCCATTTCATTGAACAATAAATAGACCTAAATAAAATGTATCTGAATTATTGTAATGATGAATGATTAAAGTCATTAAAGCTCCTCCAATGACTTCTGAAATGATAACATTAGAGAACAAATATAAATGGTAATTTAGGCAAAACTGAACTCTTTTTAACACGATACCTCAGTCCATTGTTTTATTCATAGTCATGTTATTTAATTACTCATGTTCACATAACTGAGTCACTTTATACTGAGCCATTAAAGTAGTACATACGTGGAAGTTTCTTGCATTATTCATGCCAGATCTCTTTATTAAAAAGTCATGATGATGCTGCACTCTAGTGGTCACATGAAGCACGACATGCTGCGCGTTATTACACTGATCAGAGATTATAAATGATGCTGTTACAATAATTAGCCCTTAAGACAAATCCATTTGGTTCAAGTATCACTCACGGCTCTATGTATTTAACTCTACTGCTAGAAGTCTGTATTATTATAATTGGCCTTATCTATAAGAATGCATATTTGAAAATGTCCATATTGTGACCTCTTGTCTCATTTCCCAGTGCAAGTATGTCTGGGGAGCCACTCGGAGTAGAATCCAAAACACATTTGGCAGAAAAATCACATATTTCATCATTGTTTACTGCACATTCATTCCTGCAATCTCCATCTCGACAAGAGCCTGCTGTTAGACTACTTCCATATAAATGCCACTTGGAGAGCTTCTGCTTCAACCGACTCTCATTGAACAGAAAGACTGTGTTTGTTAATCACGGCATCCTCATCTAACAACAAACTAAATGCAAATGCACACACTAAACAAGCTACATGTGACATGAAAACCGTGACACGATCGTTATCTGTGCAAAAATACATTCTTAATACAACTGCCCTTCTTAATCATAATCTAAAACAACAACAACGTTACAAGAATAGAAAAGGATTCTCATCGCTCGAAGGTTTGGCTACATCTCAATACTATCATTAGGGGGTTTTTGCAGATGTGGAAGTCCTCAATATAAAGAGCTGAATGCCTGAAGAGTCTGAAGCATTCAAAGATATATTTGCTGATACTGGACATGTATAAAAAATCTCCTCGATTTGACTCATTTTGGAATATTAAATACAAACTCATTGAGAAATCACAGTATTTTGCTTGACATGTAACATGTCCTCATGGTTCATCACATGGCCGGTCTGCTTTGAGTTGACATGGAACGGAAGCAGGTAGGGCTCTACTTTCATGGCTACACACAACGACTGTGCGCTACGTCTTAGAGTGATAATTTTAAGCACAATTTTCATGCCAGCGCAAAACACAAGTGGGCATGTGTTTGCACTATCTGTGGGTGAATGAGCGCAAACTGCGGGGGTATTGTATATTTTGTATATTGAAGCAGGGACGGATTACCGACTGGGCGAATGGGGCCAGTGCCCAAGGGCCCTTGACAGGCCTGGGCTTTAAGGCTGCGCAATCTAGTTTGGTGATCCCCCCACGGCTTGAAAAAACTTTTGGGCATGAACAACAACCCCCCAACAACTTTTGGGAATAACCAACGAACCCCCCCCCCCCCACCCCCAATCAACTTTTGGGCATGAACAATGACCCCCCCCCCAACAACTTTTGGGCATGAACAATGACCCCTCCCAACAACTTTTGGGCATGGACAACGAACCCCCCTCCCCCAACAACTTTTGGGCATGAACAATGACCCCCCAACAACTTTTGGGCATGGACAACGAACCCCCCCAAAAAAACTTTTGGACATGAACAACAAACCACCACCCCTCCCCCAACAACTTTTTGCCATAAACAATGAACCCCTCACACCAACTTTTGGACATGAACACCGACCCCCCAACAACTTTTGGGCATGGACAACGAACCCCCCTCCCCCCAACAACTTTTGGGCATGAACAATGACCCCCAACAACTTTTGGGCATGGACAACGAACCCCCCCAAAAAAAAACTTTTGGACATGAACAACAAACCACCACCCCTCCCCCACCAACTTTTGGGCATGGACAAGGAACCCCCGCCAACTTTTGGGCATGAACAATGACCCCCAACCTTTGGGCATAAACAATGACCCCAAAAACTTTTGGACATGAACACCGACCCCCCAATGAATATAACTGGCCCCAGGGCCTTTGCACGTCATAATCCGTCCCTGTGTTGAAGTGCCACAAAGTGTAATTTGCTATATTCCTATATATCTATTTCACAAGAGGTCGTTATATATTGATTATTATATCATTATTTTAATTATGTTTTCATTTCTTTTAGTATAACTGTAATGTAGAAATATTATTGGTTCAAGTTCTACAAGTTTGAAAGCAAAATTGACCAGAAGTGGAGCGCGTCCACAAATCCACAGTCTAACCAGACAGGCCGATACAATCACGGTCAATACTAGCCATGATGTGCGTCTCACTTGATCAATAGGATTAATAACACTTGCATTCTCTATATTTAACGGAGTGTACATATACAATGTGTATAAAATGAGTGTCACTGTAATAGAAATATGCCATTCAACCATATTTCTATTCTTCTAATTCATTGCATTCAGTCCATTTACACTACTGACTTCTTGTGAATGTGCTGTCTTTGTTTATATCGCTGGTGTTTGAGGGAATGGACTGTATAATAGGACGCAGGGGCTACAATAACCGGAGAAGAACCTCCGAATTAAACTGCACTTGACTAGGCACATTAGCGTTTTGCACGTGCGCGATTTCGCCAAACTCGCTCGCGCCTAGACTTAGCGCATGCATGCATGAAAATACCAAGCGACTTTGCGTGTATGACTTAAAAGTATAGCGCTCTTAAAATAGGGCAGCTAATCGTTTGTGCAATGCTACATTGTTTTGTGCTGAATGACAGTGTTCAGAAGGTAAAACGGGGCTTTTCTTCTGTTCCTTTCTCGTCCTCTTGTGTTCTCAGAACATGGATTCATTCTCTCTGAAGTTGCTGAAGGAGAGACTGAACGTGCTGCCGAGTCTCTTGTTAACTCCTCCACTCCTCCAGCTCCAGTTCCATAAAGACGTCGATCCGCGTTCGCACTCCCGACCAGGTTTCCTCTGACTGCCCGACGGACACTCTTTATCAGCGGAGGGTGAGAGAATCAACTTCCTCTCCACCTGTGTGGGACATTATTTACTAGTTAAACAGTTTGAGTTTAATCTTGATTTATTTCCCCTTTTTCACCCAATTTGGAACGGCCAATTCCCAATGCGCTTTTAAGTCCTCGTGGTGGCGTAGTGACTCAATCCGGGTGGCGGAGGACGAATCTCATTTGCCTCCACGTCTGAGACCGTCAATCCGCGCATCTTATCACGTGGCTTGTTGAGCGCGTTACCGTGGAGATGTAGCGCATGTGGAGGCTTCACGCAATTCTCCGCGGCATCCACGCACAACTCACCACACACCCCACCGAGAGCGAACCACCTTATAGCAACCACGAGGTGGTTACCCCATGTGACTCTACCCACTCTAGCAACCGGGCCAATTTGGTTGCTATGGCAACCCGGCTGGAGTCACTCAGCACACCCTGGATTCAAACTAGCGAACTCCAGCAGTGGTAGCCAGCGTCTTTACTCGCTAAGCTACCCAAACCCCCCCCCCTGAATTTAATCTCGCTTTAAAGCTCTTTACATTCTTTATCGTTTGGCTCCATTCCGCGGTACATTTGCAACTCGTTGTTAAACTGACTGAAGTCCATAACAAGTGTGTGGTGAAAAGTGTTTGTGGGCGCAGTGTGTACCTCGTGTGTTTGTAGAGTGATGACGTCCAGCTCTTGTCCTTTCTCGGTGCAGCTCTTCAGGGCGTGAACGACTTCGGCATGCTCCGCCCACCTGCAGTCTTCACCATTCACAGCTACGATATAATCACCCTCACGGAGCCCCGCCTCCTAAAACACACTCGCAATGAGTATTAAAGGGTGAATCTCGCTAATAACATTTATTAAGTCATATTTCTCTTCAAACTAAAAATGAAACTATATTTTGCTTTGGGGAAATTAAGCATATTTGTTTATATTTACAATTATTACACACACACACACACACACACACACACACACACACACACACACACAAACTTTAAAACCACTGACAGGTGAAGTGAATATCATCGATTATCTCGATACAGTGGCACCTGTCAAGGGATGGGATATATATTAGGCAGGAAGTGAACGTTCAGTTCTTGAATTTCATGTGTTGGAAGTAGGAAAAATGGGTGTAAGCGTAAGGATCAAACATAGTTGCAGACCAGGTACACCCCTTCATGGCAACGGTATTCCCAGATGGCCTCTTTCAACAGGATAATGCGCCCTGCCACACTGCAAAAATGGTTCAGGAATGGTTTGAGGAGCATGATGAAGTGTTCAAGGTGTTGACTTGGCTTCCAAATTCCCCAGATCTCAACCCGATTGAGCATCTGTGGGATGTGATGGACCAACAAGTCCGATCCATAAGGACCCACCTCACAACTTACAGGACTTAAAGCATCTGCTGCTAACGTCTTGGTGCCAAATGCAACAGGACACCTTCAGAGGTATCGTAGAGTCCATGCATTGATGGGTCAGAGCTGTTTTGGCAGCACGAGGGGGTCCTACACGATATTAGGCAGGTGGTTTTAATGTTGTGGCTGATCGGTGTAAATATATATGTAAATGTATTTTATATATATATATATATATATATATATATATATATATATATATATATATATATATATATGCTAAAAAAATCTATTTATTCTTACTGTAATGAAAAAATATATATATTTTTTTCCATTCATTTCGTTTTTTTTTTTTTTTTTTTGCATTAATGAAAATATATTTTTTTATCTTAAAATTTAAAAAACAGCCTTAAATTTCTCAATGCTAAATATAACTGTCCCCCCCCCCAGTAAAAAAAAATAAAAAAATACCCAAAATATTTCTTTACAGTTTTTACAGCAACCATATTTTTATGTCAATTCTCCCTTAATTTGTATTACTGAAATCCAAAAAACGTCATTTCAATAAATGAAAATCATCCGGTCTGTACAAAATAATGTTTGTAAATTAAATTAAATTAATTAAATTCAACACAACGATGATGTATAATTACAGTGTAAATAATATATTATTTCTTTATCCATTATAGTAATAACAATGAGATTTTTTTCTGCTTGCTTAATTGACCAAATCATTTTTAAAAATAAGCGTACATTTTTTAATGCTAAAATTTAGGGCTGTAAATCAAATTTGTATTTTATTTTATGGAATTAATGACATGATGTGCCAAATAATTAATCGCAATTAATTGCATACCAATATTTACTTAGGCCCCAAAATAAAGATGATTTTGCATTTAAATCGTTAAAATAACTATCTACAGTATACATATATTATACATGACATCATATATATATATATACACAGTTTAGCGTGGCAGCAGACAGGTAAAGCATTTCTTAAAAGTCAAAATATTTATGCATTTCTTCATATCATTGAACATAACCCAATTATGACCATGCAAACGTCTCTTACCGCGGCACATCCCCCTGGCGACACCCCGGCAACCAAAACCGGCGAATCACCTCGCAGTGTAAGACCAAGTCCCGCCTCTCCTCGAACCAAGCACACATGACGCCCCACCCATCGGTTTCGAGCGGAGAACACAGAGAGGGGGCCCTGCACATGTAGGAGGTAAAACACACATGAACGTCAGACGATTGATACCAGCATCACGTTTAGCATCTGTTAGTGTGCGTGTAAGAGTTACCAGTCGGTGGAAAATATCAGTCACTCGGACCACACTGAAATCTGGAGTTTTAATGTCAGGCTTCTGATGTGTATGTGCTGTAGGAGACAGTTCAAAGGTCAGAGGTCAGA
>NC_068305.1:40226390-40231390 GCF_025860055.1 Xyrauchen texanus
TATTATCATAGCTCCTCCCCTGAGTGATGGACACACAGTCCTGGAGCAGATACAGTGAGAAGAATAATGTCTCATAAGTGTCTGTTGTTGCTGTAGAAGTGAACATAAGAGTCTTCATGTGATCCCGGCATGAGAGCCACTGAAGATGCTGTGGACAAGCTGGACTGGTAATCTGGCATACCGGGCATTTTCCCGGTGAGCCGACGCACTTTGGGGCCGATCAGGGGCGGACTGGCCATCGGGAGAACAGAGCGGCCCGGTGGGTCGTCCGCAAAACGGGACCAATGGGCCGTGATGAGCTAAAATGAGCCGCCGCGTTATGCAGAACGGACCACAAAACGGCGCCGCGATATGCAGAAAAGGACAGTGAACACCCCCCCGCTCAACTTTTGGGCCAGTTGCTGTGTAAAATCCCGGACCGATTTCTCTTCCCAGTCCAGCCTGAACTCCGGTATTTACGCTTTCAGTCATATCGGTTCTGATTTGTTGTTGCTGTAGTAACCGAAGCACGAGCTGTAAAGGCACAGCCCTCTTCCTGAAAGGGGGCGGGGAGCAGCAGCTCATTTACATTTAAAGAGACACACACAAAAACAGCGTGTTTGTGATTCCACCCAAAAAGAGGCGTTTATAACATGATATAATAAATGACCCGTGGGGTATTATGAGCTGAAACTTCACAGACACATTCTGGGGACACCTGAGACTTATATTACATCTTGTGGTGTCCATTAATGTCAGAAAATGAGGAGAATCGAACACGAGTGTTAAGACGCCGGTCAGATGTCCAGTGTAAATGCAGCCTAAGAGATGTAATTCATATCCTTACAAAAACAGCTGACATTACTGTAGATATTTAGATTCAGATGTACTCTTAATCGTGTTCTTTTTAGAAGTTCATACTGCATTTACCTTTAACATACTTTAATTTTCATTACCTGAGCTACCATGAGGCGCACCAGCATGCTGAGAGCCGGAGTGCTCATATCCAGACTGGGAGCGTGAGAGAAATTCTCCTGCAGGTACAGAAACGCACCTGTACACACACACACACACACACACACACACACACACATCATATCATACACACTCTTATTAAACAAACAGAGCTACAAACATCAGAATATCAGGTGGATATAACGAGTACCTGCTGCCCTCTGGAAAGCATCAATGGCATTTTGAATGGCAGGCAGTGTTGAACGGTCTTGTCTGGCTCCAATCTGAGTATAAAGTGCTCCAATGTTAAACAAAACACTGCCTTTCTCAAACGCCAGCGCTCTCTGAACCGACGGCACACCAGTCAGTGAGTCGTACCTGCAATGACACAGCCCACCATCTATAATTCAGTCATACAAACAAATGCACTCTAATCAATGATAATTCATTTCATTACGAAACAAATATGCCTGATATATTCTACTAGTTGTGACCTTTGAACCAATATGACACATGACCATCTGATCTTTATAATGTTTATGCTCATTTATATCATCATGATGGACTTGATCATAAATTTAAGAAACACTGTTGATCGGATTGCCTATATGCCTTGTAAAGTCCAGTTTGTATGTTTAAAACGACACCTATTTTGTGTCAACAGAGTGTTTTATAATTTCTTAGCTAATAAGCTAACCACTCCTGTTGAAAGGGTTAAAACAAAGAGTTAAATTATACGTTATTGGCCATTACAAACTGTTGATTATCCGTTATTGGCCATAACATACTGTTCACTATCCTTTATCAGCCATAATAAGCTGTTTATTAACAGTTATTGGCCATATCAAGCTGTTGATTATGGGTTGTAGGCCTTAAAACACTGTTGATTATCAGTTATCGGCTATAACAAGATGTTGGTTATCACCCATTACAAGCTGTCGACTATCGGTTATCGGCCGCAACAAGCTGTCAACTATCGGTTATCGGGCCAAAAAGCTGTCGACTATCGGTTATCCACCGCAACAAGCTGTCGACTATCGGTTATCGGCCCAACAAGCTGTCGACTATCGGTTATCGACCGCAACAAGCTGTCGACTATCGGTTATCGGCCCAACAAGCTGTCGACTATCGGTTATCGACCGCAACAAGCTGTCGACTATCGGTTATCGACCGCAACAAGCTGTCGACTATCGGTTATCGGCCCAACAAGCTGTCGACTATCGGTTATCGACCGCAACAAGCTGTCGACTATCGGTTATCGACCACAACAAGCTGTCGACTATCGGTTATCGACCGCAACAAGCTGTCGACTATCGGTTATCGACCGCAACAAGCTGTCGACTATCGGTTATCGGCCCAACAAGCTGTCGACTATCGGTTATCGACCGCAACAAGCCGTTGACTATCGGTTATCGGCCCAACAAGCTGTTGACTATCGGTTATCGGCCCAACAAGCTGTCGACTATCGGTTATCGGCCCAACAAGCTGTCGACTATCGGTTATCGACCGCAACAAGCTGTCGACTATCGGTTATCGACCGCAACAAGCTGTCGACTATCGGTTATCGGCCCAACAAGCTGTCGACTATCGGTTATCGGCCCAACAAGCTGTCGACTATCGGTTATTGACCGCAACAAGCTGTCGACTATCGGTTATCGACCGCAACAAGCTGTCGACTATCGGTTATCGACCGCAACAAGCTGTCGACTATCGGTTATCGGCCATAACAAACTGTTGATTATCCGTTATCAGCCATAATTACCTGTTGATTAACGGTTATTGGACGTATCAAGCTGTTGATAATGTGCCATTATATCAGTTATTGGCCACAACAAGCTGTTGATTATCGGTTATCAGCCACATCAAGCTGTTGATTATCAGTTATCTGCCATAATTAGCTGTTGATTAACGGTTATTGGATGTATCAAGCTGTTGATAATATGCTATTATATCAGTTATTGGCCACAACAAGCTGTTGATCATCAGTTACGGGTATAACAAGCTGCTGATTATCAGTTATCTGCCATAATTAGCTGTTGATTAACGGTTATTGGATGAAACAAGCTGTTGATCATCAGTTACGGGTATAACAAGCTGCTGATTATCAGTTATCTGCCATAATTAGCTGTTGATTAACGGTTATTGGATGAAACAAGCTGTTGATCATCAGTTACGGGTATAACAAGCTGCTGATTATCGGAAATCGGCTTGAGAAATTCCATATTGCAGCATCCCTTGTTTGTATGCTATAAATTGTTCCTCACCAGTGAAAATGAATTCCCAGACTTCTGTGTGGTGAAAAGAAGCGTTGATCTAGGAAATACAGCTGATTGTAATATTCCATCAACAGCTCCTGACCCGCATCATTCCGACTGGGAGTTCGCATGGCCTTTGAGAAAGATCATTCAGATGTTACAAATATGAATAATCACTTCACTGATGAATCCGTTTGCCTGGTTCGGTGTTTAGATATGTTAGTGCGGTAATCATAGCATTTGTTGGAAAACTCACCTGTCTCAGTTCCATAAATACCCGGATCTCATTCAGGTATAGAGAAGCGTCCTCGCTGTAATGTTCCCTGATGAAGTCCTAATGATATAAAAAGGTTTATGCATCATGCGAGTATGTGCATGCATGTGCTCTCTGTGATCGAGGGCAGACACCACTGAATGTCTTACCTGAAGAGGGACAGTCAGATCCATTTCTTTAGTCTCTTTCAACCCCAGTGGAATCATGGGAACATTTACAGTCTCACTGCGACAAAAAGATGATTTGTTTGTGAGTGAAAACCTGCATACTGCTAGTTCAACCAGAAGTCTCTTGCAAATTACAGACAAACTAAAAGTGTGTGTGTGTGTATGTGTGTGTTACACACCTCTCCGTCTGGTAGACGTTCATGTTGCTGTTTAGTTCCTCTAGTTCTTCTTTCAGAAGCTGAAGATTAGAGTTCACAAAACTCAGTTCTAACGCCACAGTCTCCTTTACCTTCGGATTAGTGCTGGCCCTGAGAAACACAGATCATATACAACAACATCAAACGCACATTACAGCCATCGTTGGACACAAACAGAAGAGCACAGAGGCGTGTCACTGATCATTTCCTGTTAGTTCAGGATCATGCAGGGTGGCTTTCAGGGTGTGTGTTTTCATACCTGTAGAGATTTTCCGCTCCAGTCCGCAGTCGAAGCTCGCGGTTGATCTGTTGGTTGAGTTTAGCGCGACGCTGCTGTAGTTTACTGCGTTGGGTTGATGCGAGAGGGTCACATCCCTAAAACACACGCCATGTAATCACTATTGGATACAATCTAACGGCCATTTAAGCATTTTAACATAACTTGACAATTTGGGTTCTGTTCTGCATGCTTGATATTTACTGTATGTGCAAATAATTGTTTCTTTTCTTTAATGAAAGCAAAATATGTGTTCCAGTGAGACACTTACAATGCAAGTCAATGGGGTTTAATCTGTAAACATTAAAATACTCACCGTTACAAAAGTATAGACACAAGACATAAACAATATGTGTGTTAACATGATTTTACTGTGCTACACTTACAAACCGCATCTGTGTAAAGTTATAGCCCATTTTACAATTTCGTTGCCATGACGACGCAACGCCGGAAATCCTAGAAATTGATTTTAACAACTTTACAGCTCAAATAATACCCCAAGATTTAACTAAATAATTCATGTAAGTGCTTTTATAAAATTACAAACTTCACATATCTGCCTATAAACCCTCCAAAAATTGCCCCCATTGACTTACATTAAAAGTGCCTCACTGTAACCTTGGTTTTTATTTTGTATTTTTTATTTACTATAATCAGCATTATGCCACAAATGCTGTCGATTGAACTTAACTTGTATTGATTGACTTTACTTGTATTGACTGTTTAGTTGAATACCCTAAATATTTTTAAAGGCTTCAATATATTGATTTTTTTTATGTTCATGAACAGATAAAATACCACTGATAAAACCATACCATAATAAAACTATAATACACGATGGTATATGAATAAGGTAATCCTTTAGATCCACAAACCATGGCATTAAAATGGTGCATA
>NC_068305.1:40236390-40246390 GCF_025860055.1 Xyrauchen texanus
ACAAATTAAGATTTTTAAAGGTTATTTCAGCTCTGTAGATCCATACAGTGGAAGTGAATGGTGACTAAAACTTTGAAGCTTCAAAAAGCACATAAAAGCAGCATAAAAGTATTCCATAAGACTCCAGTGGTTAAATCCATGTCTTCAGAAGTGATATGATAGGTGTGGGTGACAAACATATAAATATTTTAGTCCTTTTTTCCCTGCCCAGTAGGTGGCGATGTGCATGCAGAATGTGAATAGCCAAAAACAAAAGAAAGTGAAAGTGGAGATTTAAAATATAATTTAGTGTAGGACCATCGAGGATATGAGAGATAAATATAATAATAATCATTGTATGTATGAGGACACATTCTCACAGAACACAAACCTCCATTGTAAACAGCTTCAAACCTGTTATTATTTTAGGTTTGTATACAATATTATTACTATATTCTTGAGGTATGAAATATTAGATGTATATGTTGAAGTAAATGATGATGCATTGCAAACACTAGAGGCCACTGTTAGTCATTTAATCAGTGAGCATAAAGGATTTTCCCATGCTGCAATTTACGTTTATATGTTCCTTGCATGATTAAAAAAAAACAAAAAAAATGCATAAATAAATAAATATAACAACTGAAAAGGCTGGAGGGTGATGGCGTACTCCAGTTGGAAATTTGTGCTTTTAATCACGTCCTTCATCGCATAATTTTGGGATTAAGTCTCAGGTCCCAAAGAGAACTTTTTTCAATTCCTTATGACGCCCCACATTAATCTACATTTCACAATTTTGGAGCTGTTCTGTTACACTATTGTTTTGTATAAACTTCTGTTCCCTTATCTGATTTATTTTTGTTTTTTAATCATTTTGCAATGTTTGATTTTTATAGCATTACATATATAGGACAGACTGATTGATTGACTGACAGACAGACAGACAGATAGACAGACAGACAGATGGATAGATAGACAGACAGACAGACAGACAGATAGACAGACAGACAGATGGATAGATAGACAGACAGACAGACAGATAGACAGACAGACAGATGGATAGATAGACAGACAGACAGACAGACAGACTGATTGATTGACTGACAGACAGATAGACAGACAGACAGACAGATGGATAGATAGACAGACAGACTGAGAGATAGACAGGCAGACAGCTAGATAGACAGACAGACAGATAGATAGACAGACAGACAGATGGATAGACAGACAGACAGATGGATAGATAGACAGACAGACTGAGAGACAGACAGACAGACAGACATTGATAGATAGACAGACAGACAGACTGAGAGATAGACAGACAGACAGACAGACAGACAGATAGATAGATAGACAGATAGACAGACAGATAGACAGACAGACAGATAGACAGACAGACACACAGAGAGACAGATAGACAGACAGACACACAGACAGACAGACTGAGAGATAGACAGACAGACAGACAGACAGACAGATAGACAGACAGACAGACTGAGAGATAGACAGACAGACAGACAGATAGATAGATAGATAGATAGACAGACAGACAGACAGACAGACAGACAGACAGACAGACAGACTGAGAGATAGACAGACAGACAGATAGATAGATAGACAGACAGACAGACAGACAGACAGACAGACAGATAGATAGATAGATAGATAGATAGATAGATAGATAGATAGATAGATAAATACATAGACAGAGAGACAGACAGACAGATAGATAAATACATAGACAGAGAGACAGACAGACAGATAGATAAATACATAGACAGAGAGAGAGACAGACAGATAAATACGTGGACAGAGAGACAGAGAGACAGACAGACAGATAGATAAATACATAGACAGACAGACAGATACATAAATACATAGACAGAGAGACAGACAGACAGATAGATAAATACATAGACAGAGAGACAGACAGACAGATAGATAAATAGAGAGACAGACAGACAGACAGATAAATACATGGACAGAGAGACAGACAGACAGACAGATAAATACATAGACAGAGAGACAGACAGACAGATAGATAAATACATAGACAGAGAGACAGACAGACAGATAGATAAATACATAGACAGAGAGACAGACAGACAGACAGATAAATACATGGACAGACAGACAGACAGATAAATACATAGACAGAGAGACAGACAGACAGATAGATAAATACATGGACAGAGAGACAGACAGATAAATACATGGACAGAGAGACAGACAGACAGACAGATAAATACATAGACAGAGAGACAGACAGACAGATAGATAAATACATAGACAGAGAGACAGACAGACAGACAGATAAATACATGGACAGAGAGACAGACAGACAGACAGATAAATACATAGACAGAGAGACAGACAGACAGATAGATAAATACATAGACAGAGAGACAGACAGACAGATAGATAAATACATAGACAGAGAGACAGACAGACAGACAGACAGACAGATAAATACATGGACAGAGAGACAGACAGACAGACAGATAAATACATAGACAGAGAGACAGACAGACAGATAGATAAATACATGGACAGAGAGACAGACAGACAGACAGATAAATACATAGACAGAGAGACAGACAGACAGATAGATAAATACATAGACAGAGAGACAGACAGATAAATACATGGACAGAGAGACAGACAGACAGACAGATAAATACATAGACAGAGAGACAGACAGACAGATAGATAAATACATAGACAGAGAGACAGACAGACAGACAGATAAATACATAGACAGAGAGACAGACAGACAGATAGATAAATACATAGACAGAGAGACAGACAGACAGATAGATAAATACATAGACAGAGAGACAGACAGACAGACAGACAGATAAATACATGGACAGAGAGACAGACAGACAGACAGATAAATACATAGACAGAGAGACAGACAGACAGACAGATAAATACATGGACAGAGAGACAGACAGACAGATAAATACATAGACAGAGAGACAGACAGACAGATAAATACATAGACAGAGAGACAGACAGACAGATAGATAAATACATAGACAGAGAGACAGACAGACAGACAGATAAATAAATAGACAGAGAGACAGACAGACAGATAAATAGAGACAGACAGACAGATAAATACATAGACAGACAGACAGATAGATAAATACATAGACAGAGAGACAGACAGACAGATAAATAAATAAATAGACAGAGAGACAGACAGACAGATAAATAAATAGACAGAGAGACAGACAGACAGATAGATAAATACATAGACAGAGAGACAGACAGACAGACAGATAAATAAATAAATAGACAGAGAGACAGACAGACAGACAGACAGACAGATAGATAAATACAGAGACAGAGAGACAGATAAATGAGCGTTTCTGAGTTGCCATGGTAACCGCCTCGTTTCAGCCTCTCTGCGCTCTCGCCCTCTAGAAGCGCAAAATGACGTCAGGTTGTCGGTGGTGACGGAGACGCGGGCGGACAGCGCGTGTCCAGATACTCGTTCATTCGCTTTTACTGCGGCGGCGGCGGCGGCAGTGGCACAGCCTCCACCACCATGACTGACGTCCTGTGGATTACTTTCACTGCGTTTTAAAACGGGACTCGAGAGGGAACCATGGCTGAGAGGTAAACACTCAATGCATACATTAGATGTACGTGTGTGAAATGAAATGCGGCGAACGATCCCGATTCCCGGACGCACCGGGAAGCAACGGGCGTGAGACTGCGTGGTGTATGATGGTCAACCCCCCGTTCCTGTAGGGGATCAACAGCATCATTTATCACTATCGCATCACTTAAACATGATGAAATGCATTTATAGACTTGAGTTGCATCTGTTTATCTCCACATAGTGCTTTCTAGCTTTCAACCCCTCCACACCTATGAGCCAGTGCTCAAGGAGATCCGCGGTGATCCCTGGACCGATTCATTGTTGATTTTCTGTCAGTCCTCCGTAAAGGCTTAAGCGCATCACGCACCTACGGAACGCATCCCCCCAGAGGCGCGCACACGGCTGGGCGATGCGATGCGAGGACGCGCAAGATCTTATTTTAAGCCCGTGCGCTCCAGAAAAATGCCATGATAGGGACGCAGACACCTGCGGCACGCGATCCACGTTGCGTTATCCCATAACGCAGGTATTTCATTATTAATGGCTGGTGTTGAGGAAGTCAGCGGTCCATGTGGAAATGCGAAGTGTCATTTTTATTAGAAACCTCCTTGTGTTTATCAAACAAAGCTCTTGATACAGTGCATTGCTGCAGGGATCGCTTAGGCTACTTTCACTATCTGGGCCAACACCTGTCATGTTCCAGACAAATTAAAGCCAACAAGCAGGGCTGTAGCTAATGAGGTGAAAGGTGGTAACGATTCTAGGGGCCCACAGATCCAGAGGGGCCCACAACAAATTTTAAACTGTATATTTAGGGTCACCGATTGCCTTGCTACAGTTATTAAAACAATGTAAATGTCTCTTATCACACCTCACCGAGCCCTCTTATTTTTTACAGTCGCTCTCCTCCAATCACCTGCCAACGGACACTTTTCGCGATTCATTTCAGTTTATTGGCCACGGACGAAATCAAGGTTTTTCACCCATGGCGTTTCGCATTAAGTGTTTTTTAGTACCGCACATAAAATGTCCCGTTTACCTTACAGATATCACCGATATGTGTGTAAGTACAAATCGCACCTCTGAAAAGTGTCAGGGGAGGGGCCTGCCTATTTTTAGCGAATCAGAAACGCTCTCTGCCCATCAGTAATTTTACGTGACATCCGGTTGGCTTATATCTGCAGTGGGCGGGGTTTTGGGCGGGAAGGTGTGTATAACTTATTCTTCGTCAAAATACTTTCTCAGATCCCAGCTTCAAATGCAGAGACAACTATAACAGCCATTTATATGTTAATTCACTGGAAAAATTGAAACAATGTTTCTCTGTGGCGCTTTAAAAATTCCTCAGTTTGTTTTGAGCGACCCGTCCAGCCCGACACTACAACGTTGACTCCACCCGAGTTGGGGGGCGGGACTATATGTTTCCTTCAGATAGGGCTGGACTGGTAATCTGGCATACCGGGCATTTTACCGGTGGGCCGACGCACTGTGGGGCCGATTAGGGGCGGACTGGCAACTGGGAGAACCGAGCGGGATGGCCGCGAAACTTGCCGAATGGGCCGCGGTAAGCTAAAATGAGCTGCCGCGTTATGCAGAACGGACCACAAAACGGTGCCATGATATGCAGAAATGCCCCGCCCCCGACAAGTTTTGGGCCAGTTGCCATGTGAAATCCCGGGCCGATTTCTCCTCCCAGTTCTGCCCTGCTCTTCATGGTTTAACGTCAAAAGCATAGGATAACATGATTATTGTCATGCCCGGGATTGCACATGGCAACTGGCCCAAAACTTGACGAGTGGGTGGGGTGGTGCATATCACAGCGCCGTTTTATGGTCCGTTCTGTATAACACGGCGGCTCATTTTACCTTAACGTGGCCCATTCGGCACTTTTCGAGGCCGACCAACCGGCCCGCTCGGTTCTCACGATGGCCAGTCCACCCATGATCGGCCCCAAAGTGCGTCGGCCCACCGGGAAAATGCCCGGTATGCCAGAATACCAGTCCAGCCCTGATGAAGAGGCATGTGCACAACTTGTGCACACATTGGATAAGTCGGTTAGGATGCCTGTTAAGCTGCTTACATGCAACGCAAAATCAGCGTAATGGGCAAAAATCGACCCGTGTTGATCAATTTATGCTTCCGCAATTTATGTCCTTTCACCCATAAAGGAACGTCGTTTTTTATTTTATCCTATGCGTTTGACTTTAAACCATGAAGAGCAGAGCTGGACTAGGAGGAGAAATCGGCCCGGGATTTCACATGGCAACTGGCCCAAAACTTGTCGAGTGGGGGGGGCATTTCTGCATATCGCGGCACCGTTTTGTGGTCCGCTCTGCATAACACGGTGGCTCATTTTACCTTAACGCGGCCCATATGCCAATTTTCGCAGCCGACCAACCGGCCCGCTCGGTTCTCCCGATGGCCAGTCCACCCATGATTCCTTGCGTTGTCTGATTTTTTTAAATAACGTGTTTAAACGTATTGTTGTGCATGCAGATGAGCTCCCAAACTCACGCTATTGGCTATTGAGTCTATGTTGTTTTATCGGGCGATAAATTAAACCTACAAATAGCTTATAAATGACTCTACATATTAAGATGTGATAGTAAAACATATTTTACCATAAAAAAAAAACGTTGCATGCTACAGCTTTAACGAACAACCTTTAAAAATGTCTGCTCCGCCATGACAGTTGTTGACCTGAAATCAGGGCTGGACTGGTAATCTGACATACCGGGCAATTTCCCGGTGGGCCGATGCATTTCAGGGCCGATCAGGGGCGGACTGGCCATCGGGAGGACCGAGCGGTCCGGTGGGTCGGCCACGAAACGTGCCGAATGGTCCGCGATAAGCTAAAATGAGCCGCCGCGTTATGCAGAGCGGACCACAAAACAGCGCTGCGATATGCAGAACAGCAAACACCTACTCAACAACTTTTGGATCATCCAAGTAATCGTGCTCATATGTGTACTGAGTGTAGAAACAGACAGGTATCTGTTCAAACATGTAGAAGTAGGATGTGTTTGGGTGTGCTGGGTGGAGCGCAGACATCCTGTCCCATTGGGTCATTTGCTTCATTTCAAAGTGTTGGTGTTTACATTGTTGTCCGAATGGATGCCTTTGTCACATTGTGGTTTTAACATTCAAAACACCAGGTGCGCAGGTGCTCATTATATCTGGCCATCTCTAGATACGCCCGTCCACTTTGAGGGCATCTGTTGACTTGCGTTTATCTTCATCACACATAAAGTCCAACCTGCTATATTCACCAAAGCTTGTGTCGAGATTTGGTCCTCACTCACGATTTGGCAGGCACACTATCAAACCATCATACTGAAGTGATTTGAATTGATCCGGCCTGTTAAACATGCTTAGACAGGCATTATGAAACACAGGAACGACACATGGAAGCTTGGTTTTTTGATGTTGTTATTCATCCACCAGCGCTTTGAAAGATTCCTCAGCGAGGTCAGAGGAAGACAATCTGTCTTAGTAATGATATTTAAATAGACTGCCCTTGGAAGACATGCATATAGATCAGCATATAGGCTATAGAACGATACGGTCACATCGAATTATGTGGCATTTTAAGAAGTAGCTAAGGCCAAGAGTCATTTGTAAAACCAAGTCAGGTCCTGTAATTGGTGACCAAGTATTTAAGATAATTCCAGCCTATGTCCAACCCCCCAAATTAACCTCAGGAGCTTTGGAAGGGAAAGTCGTGCCATATTGTAAAAATGAGTGATGTAATTTGTCCAAGAGGCAGTAATTAATGTGCTATTATTGTAGACTCTTAATTACTTAAAACAGAAAATATGGAGATAACTGTCCGTCTGATGAGCTGATTATTGTTGTAAGTCATACAAAACATGCAGATGGAAGAAAGAAAGATTGCAGATCAGCTGACAGACGCTGCTGCCAGATTTTGTGTTCCAAGTAAAGATTGTTTTGGAAAGACCAACAGCACTGATGATGAATTTGATGAAGTAATGCATACGGTACAGGACTGCTTGAGATAAAAAATGCAGTAAGCCACTTGAGGCTGTGCGTTACAGTGATTTAACTACAAACAAATCATTTATTTAGTATTTTGACTTGTTTTCAAGTAAAAACATCTAAATAAATATCATAAAAAATATGTATTTAATAGAGAAGCAAATGGATTAGGAATAACATATCAGGTCTTGTTTTCAGAGGAATCTAATCCTCACAGTATAGTTTATGCTTAAAACAAGAAAAAAGCATTTGCCAGTGGCGTTTGAAAAACTATATTTTTTCAAATAGTTTTCTCTAAAAACTAGACCTTATATCCTTAAAGCTATTTTCACAGCAAAAATAAAATACGTTGTAAATGTAACTTGGGTAAGGGTGAAGCAACCCGGGACTTGGGCAGGGGAAAGGTGACCGGGTACTCGGGCAGGGGCAAGGTGACCGAGGACTCGTGCAGGGGCAAGGCGACCGGGGACTCGTGCAGGGACAAGGCGACCGGGGACTCGTGCAGGGACAAGGCGACCGGGGACTTGGCCAGGGGCAAGGCGACCGGGGACTCGGGCAGGGGCAAGGCGACCGGGGACTCGGGTAGGGGCAAGGCAACCGGGGACTCGGGTAGGGGCAAGGCGACCGGGGACTCGTTCAGGGACAACGCAACCGGGGACTCGGGTAGGGGAAAGGAGACCGGGAACTCGTGCAGGGACAAGGCGACCAGGGACTCGGGCCAGGGGCAAGGCGACTGGGGACTCGGTCAGGGGCAAGGCGACTGGGGACTCAGGCCAGGGGCAAGGCGACTGGGGACTCAGGCCAGGGGCAAGGCAACCAGGGACTCGGGCAGGGGCAAGGTGACCGGGGACTCGGGCAGGAGCAATTTGACCGGGGACTCGTGCAGGGACAAGGCGACCAGGGACTCGGGCCAGGGGCAAGGCGACTGGGGACTCAGTCAGGGGCAAGGCGACTGGGGACTCAGGCCAGGGGCAAGGCGACTGGGGACTCAGGCCAGGGGCAAGGCAACCGGGGACTCGGGCAGGGGCAAGGTGACCGGGGACTCGGGCAGGAGCAATTTGACCGGGGACTCTGGCAGGGACAAGGCGACGAGGGACTCTGGCAGGGACAAGGTGACCGGGGAGTCTGGCAGGGACAAGGCGACCGGGGACTCGGCCAGGGGCAAGGCGACCGGGCACTCAGGCAGGGGCAAGGTGACCGGGGACTCGGGCAGGCGCAATTTGACCGGGGACACTGGCAGGGGCAAGGAGACCGGGGACTCATGCAGGGAAAGCGACCGTGATGGAGAAGACATCCCCACAATCGTGACTGAAGCAGATACCTTTTTCTTCCTCCTCCACCTCTTCCTCCTTTAGCCTGCTCCCTCTGGCTCAAGAACGTTGGTCAGATCATGACATGCAAGCTAAGTTTGGCCAACAAACCAGCGCTTTGATGTTCCTGTTCAAACCCAACCAATACAGAGTGCGGAATACCCGCTCTGCTTGGTTAAGCTGAGTGACCAAGTCCCAATTTGTTTTTACATTACTGCGAAACAGATTAGGATCCTTGGCAAAGCTCCAAAGCCTCAGATGGATCTGTCTAGGAAAGACACAGCTTAACTAGCCTGCAGTCTTCCGATTGAAAAGCACCCAAAGACACAACTTTAACAATGCACAGTAACTTCAAAATAAAAGCCCAAACTCCTTTCGACCTCTTCTGGCCACTAGGGAAAAGTCCCAGACATGACAGATATCTACATATTTTTACTGGAAAACAAGACAAAGGTACAGATTAAGAAAGTATTGTCGAGAATATTGTCAGAATTTGGTTTAGCAACTACAGTACTGTATCTATCCATTTTAGAACGCAGCATACTTGATTCGATCCAATATCTTTAGTCATTTCCAAAAAGACGGTTCAATTGTTTCCGGTGTGCTTTGAAAAATGTAAAAACATTTAAAGTGATTCAAGCTCCTTTTTTGATGTTTTTCTCCCCCAAGGAAAAAGAGTTGCAAGCACTTAAATTCAAAGTCTTGTCACACAGATAAACATGACTCGCACAGCTATAGACACAAAGTGACAGTGACGAGGGAACAGCAAAGAGTGGTGAAGAAAGAGACAATCGGAGAATGAATGAGACAGCGTCAGGCTCACTGAATCAAGAGGGAGACGTTCAAATCCTCTGTGTTGTGCTTGTTTATATCAGGGCATCAATGCATCTGAGACTTGGATTGCTTGACTCATTAGAATACCTGTGTGAGTGTGTGTGTGTGTGTGTGTGTGTGTGTGTGAGTGAGTGTGTGAGTGTGTGTGTGAGTGTGTGTGTGTGAGTGTGTATTTATCACTTTGTGGGGACCAAATGTCCCCATAAGGATAGTAAAACCCGAAATGTTTGACCTTGTGGGGACATTTTGTCGGTCCCCATGAGGAAAA
>NC_068305.1:40248890-40251390 GCF_025860055.1 Xyrauchen texanus
GCGAGTATTGACGATGACTATCACACCTGGAGTTGCGAGTTTGGATCCAGGGCGTGCTTAGTGACTCCAGTCAGGTCTCCTTAGCAACTAAATTAGCCCGGTTGCTAGGGAGGGTAGAGTCCCATGGGGTAACCTCCTCTTGGTCGCTATTATGTGGTTCGCTCTCGGTGGGGCGTGTGGTGAGTTGTGCGTGGATGCCGCGGAGAATAGCGTGAAGCCTCCACATGCGCTACGTCTCCATGGTAACGTGCTCAACAAGCCACGTGATAAGATGCGCGGATTGACGGTCTCCGACGTGGAGGCAACTGAGATTCGGCATATAGGCATATAAATGTTAATGTGGTGACTTAAATTGTCAGAATTTGTATTTATTGAAATTAGTTGAAATTCCCAGTAATTATCACATGTCCATATCTGCTTTTCATAACATGATAACATGTGCTTCCCATGTTCGTTTTAGATTTCATATTCTACACCAGCAAAACAGCTGTAAGGCTAATGAATCTGTGCAAAATGTCAAGCATGCCAAAAATGTCTGGTGGCATTTAAACTTAATTTTCAAGCACTACGAGTAACAGACAACCGGCGGACAAATGTGGTCATTCTTTGGGAAATCCAAGAATGGAAACGCCATTTGTACCTTACGACGTCTGTTATATAGAGTCAGACAGCAACTGCAGCAGCCCGAGACATCGTGTGCGTGTGTGGATATTACATGTGTTTAGCACTGGAAATATGATCAAAATGCTTATTTGCACAGTTGGATTTTTGGACACATGCTCAATGCCAAGGTCCACAGATTAATGCTATTTTTAGACCCCAAATGTCACTGTTGCAGCCAGACAACTCCAACATTTGTCACTAAAACAACTATGTTGCTTTTACATACATTGTGTTGTTACTGTAACACTTTATTTGAAGGTTGAAATCCATTTCACTGAGGTCAACATTATTACAGTATACAGAGACCGTGACTCTTGTGTCCTGTTTAACTGTCCATTATATTATCTGTCATAAAATGACATCACTGTATAATGGGTCTCATGTTTTAAGTGCTGGAAAGCAGCCGGCAATAAGACAGGACCTGGGTACTGAATTAAAGCAGTATTTGGTGTTATTGATAACGTATAAAGACCAGCATCATTCATTGATATATATATATATATACAGTAGTCTTCATTCTGTCTTTGGGAGACGATGGTTCAGCTTCCAGTTGGGTGATGTTCAATCTGCACCTTCGCGAGTGGCTGGATAGTCAGACTCTTGACTGACAGTCTCTGCCGCATCTGCTGCAGCTGAATGATGTCGACGCCTGCCGAGGCTGCTGTTGTTTCTCCTTCCTCCTTGCTGCCTTTGCAGCCAGGTTTTTGCTTCAGGCCTCCTCGGCTTTCTGTACGCCCTGTCTGACATCAAGGCGCCAAGCGGAGCGGCCTTCTGCACTACTGTCCCACGTGTTGATGTTGAACAGCTTTGTGTCTTTCTGGCAGATGTCTTTCTAGTGCAAAAGTGGGCGTCAATTAGGCCTTGAGGCCTCTACTAGCCTGCCGAATAGTGGGTCCTTGGGAATGCGGCCTTGTTCCATTCTCCTGACGTGGCCAAGCCATCGAAGGCGGCTTTCGCTGAGAGTGGTGAACAAGCTGTTTATACCGGCGCGTACCTCTGAGTTGGGTACTTTGTCCTGCCACTGAAGAAAGCTGTTGAGTTTCCTCTCGTGTAAGACACCCCAGTCTGCAGGAAGTGCCGATTAACAGTAAGCGCAAAATGGGGCAATACCATTCCCGGAGTTGTGATTTTTGAATCCAGGGTGTGCTGAGTGACTCCAGCCAGGTCTCCTAAGCAACCAAATTGGGCCGGTTGCTAGGGAGGGTAGAGTCACGTGGGGTAACCTCCTCGTGGTGGTGATTAGTGGTTCTCTCAATGGGGCGTGTGGTGAGATGTGAGTGGATCGTGGAGAGTAGCATGAGCCTCCACATGCTGTGAGTCTCCGCGGTGTCATGCACAACGAGTCACGTGATAAGATTGACGGTCTCAGAAGAGGAGGCAACTGAGACTCGTCCTCCGCCACCCGGATTGAGGCGAGTAACCGCTCCACCACAAGGACCTACTAAGTAGTGGGAATTGGGCATTCCAAATTGGTTCACCCACCTTCGCCTCCATCATCCTCCGGATTTCGCCACGGTATAGAGAGTAAGTTGCAGTTAGTAGCTAGCCCTGAAACGGGAAGTGTTACATTAAATGTCTTAGTGGTGTTGTTTAAGCTAAGTGATCATGGCGTTGGACTGACAGTATGGAGGAGGTTACCCCATGTGACTCTACCCTCCCTAGCAACAGGGACAATATGGTTGCTTAGGAGACCTGGCTGGATCATCTGGACGTCACTACAAGATGATGAAAACATTTGGGGCTTTACCAGGGCTGGACGCTGTCTGTGTCCTTTTCTGCATATCGCGGCGCCGTTTTGTGGTCCGTTCTGCATAACGCGGCGGCTCATTTTAGCTTA
>NC_068305.1:40256390-40276390 GCF_025860055.1 Xyrauchen texanus
AATTCCCTAGTAACCACCTAGCAACCAGATAACAATGCCCTAGCAACCACATAGCATCCAGATAGCAATGCCCTAGCAACCAGATAACAATGCCCTAGCAACCATCTAGCAACCAGATAACAATTCCGTAGCAACCATCTAGCAACCAGATAATAATGCCCTAGAAACCATCTAGCAACCAGATAACAATACCCTAGCAACCACCCAGAACACCATAGCAACTACTCAGAACACCTTTGAAACAGCAAAGCAATGCCCTATCAAACATCTATCAATCAGATAACAATGCCCTAGTAACCACATAGCATCCAGATAGCAATGCCCTAGCAACCAGATAACAATGCCCTAGCAACCACATAGCATCCAGATAGCAATGCCCTAGCAACCAGATAACAATGCCCTAGCAACCATCTAGCAACCAGATAACAATGCCCTAGCAACCATCTAGCAACCAGATAATAATGCCCTAGCAACCACCCGGGACACCATAGTCATAGCAACCACTCATGACACCTTTGAAACTGCAAAGCAATGCCCTAGCAACCAGATAACAATGCCCTAGTAGCCAAACAGAATACCATGGCAACCACTCAGAGCAGCTTTAAAATGGCAAAACAATGCCCAAGCAACCAGATAACAATGCCCTAGCAACCACATAACATCCAGATAACAATGCCCTAGCAACCATCTAGCAACCAGATAACAATGCTTTAGCAAGCACCTAGCAACCAGATAACAATGCCCTAGCAACAACCCAGAACAACATAGCAACCACTCAGAACACCTTTGAAACTATAAAGAAAGGCCTTAGCAACCAACTATAAACCAGATAGCAATGCCTTAGCAGCCACCCAGAATACCATAGCAACCACTCAGAACACCATTGAAATGGCAAAACAATGCCCTAGCAACCACCTAGCAATCAGATAACAATGCCCTTGCAACAACCCGGGACACCATAGGCATAGCAACCACTCAGAACAGCTTTGGAACTCTAAAGCAATGCCCTAGCAACCACCCAGAACACCCAATCACCGCCTAACAATTCAATGAACATCATCTATCAGAAAATGTAAAAAATTGTGTTATTATTGTTTGTTTAAAAGATAATTTTATTCAGAGCAACTTACGAATGAGGGAAAACGCAAACACAATTAATGCAAGTTTTTATGAACTAACAGTCTATTATTATATGTTAAATCGACACAACACACCAGACCAGAATCTTTACAACTTAAACATTTATACAGAATCTTACTCACACTAAACAAACATACACGTTACTATCATGATGACTCAATATGACCTGTAATTCATCTGTATGTCTATCTTCTGTCTCCCATTTACTGACTTTTTCCATATGCATTCATACTGAGTGTTAAGTCTTATTTTGTGTGTGTTTAGGTTGGAATGGGTGGAAATCATCGAGCCACGCACTCGAGAGCGCATGTACGCCAACCTGCTGACAGGCGAGTGCGTCTGGGACGCCCCGGCAGGTGTACAGATCAAGCGCAGTGGACAGGATCAGTGGTGGGAGCTCTTCGACTCCAAAACGTCCCGATTCTACTACTATAACGCTTCTACCCAGAGTACGGTTTGGCACCGCCCACACAGCTCTGACATCATACCCCTTGCCAAGCTCCAAACACTGAAACAGAATACGAACGCGGCTCCGCCCTCTGCTACAACGACCAGTGCCTCGGCTGACAGCAGCCCCGCCCGCAGCGCCGTCAGCACGACATCATCGCAAGAGCAGGAGGAGAAAACGTCCGTCAGTGAGGAGGGAGAGAGGTGAGGACATATTTAAACATCTACAAAACCCTCCAAATCCCCCAAATCTCTTCCTTCTCCAATAGGTCATCCCGTTACAGTTTAGTCTTTAGAGCAGCTTTAAAGAGACAATGAGGAGATTTGTGGAGATGGAAAATTGTAAAATGTACAGTCTTTTTCTTCCGGGAAATACAAAACAAAAATATTGATGATGTCATCTTGCACTTAGAGGCGTATCCATTTTTTTTTTTTAGAATGTTCCTCCTCCTAATACTAGCTACCGCTGATAAGCTATAACAAGTAGCAGTAACATGTTCATGGCTGTGATTTAAGCTTAAAGGAATATTTATTTACACATGGATCCAAAAACCTGAGGTTCAACCCAAGACCCGCGTGGTTGGGGTCCAAATCTCGGACACGAGTCGGGACTGATATTAGTAGCCTCAGGTCTCGGGTAATTTTAAATGAATGTGCTTTTACCGAATTTACCGTTTTTTCTTTTCACGGCCGACCCACCGGCATGCTTGGTTCACCCGATGGCCAGACCGCCCGTGAACAACCCCAAAGTGCCTCGGCCCACCGGGAAAAAGCCCGGTATGCCTGGATACCAGGAGAAAATAAGGGAATTGATTTTAATGGAACCTTAACCTTGAACTTATAAACCTTTTTAAAACAGATCTGCCATAAGTTCAGAAATTGTTAATCGATTCTGTTGAAGCCATCTGTCTGTGTTTTTTTTACAGTTTTAAAAAATTGCATTTTAATAGCAGAATTTGTGGTAAAGAACTACACTACCCATGATCCTGAAGATCCACCAATCAGAGAAACACAGCAAACAAAGTGCGGCAAAAGAGCTCTGCAGTGACCGCCCACTTCCATGACACTGTAAATGATGCAATTGAGTCACTCTCACTACACTCCCAAACATAAAAAAAGTATCAGTTTAAATTTAACATTATAAAATTGTGAATCTATACACTGATGATCATCGTCCCATGTGTGTCAAACATGTTGAGTGATCCAAACATCATCTGCAGCCTGAAACTGAACTTTGATCAGATTTTAGGAGTGAACGCACTTAACTGCATAGAGAGCTATAGGATGCTCCCTTGCAGGGCCGTGCAGAGACCTTTGGAAGGGCAGGTGCTCAAAGTATAAAAGGGGCACATGGAACAAGGCTTTAAATAGCGCGGTGCTCAAGATATCAATACAGTAATATATCGTGACACATTCCTTGCTGATTCGCGTATCGATACGGATGATTCTGTATTGATACGGCAGGAAACGCTGTGATGCAGTTTTGGAAAAGAAACAGAACAGAAAACAAATTTTAAGTTTAAAAGTAAAAAAAATATTTTCTGTCCAGAATAATTAGAAACTGAAGTGTCTTAAGTTGTACCAACCTGATGCCTTTTTCTTCTCTGTTATACAGAATAATTAAGAACAGCCGTTATAGTAAAAACTATAGTAAACGTTATAGTAAAATCAACGTGGCCCATGTTTCGGTACAGTAGAGTATAGTTTTATTTAATGCCATGTCAGCATTTGTGGCTATTTTGATGGCAAAAACTGAATTACAAAAATACAAGAGTTCCATTTAATATAATAAAAACAAAAACAAACAGAAAAAATACAGCAATTTTATTTTACAGCAAATACAACAGATTTTTTACATGAATGTGATACCTGTTCTGGTAAAATCTTACTAAATTCCTTGAGTGAGTATGCTGCCTTTGCTGTTGTTGTTGCTGCTGCTGCTAATACTGGAGTTGATCTGAGAGACGGTAGACATTAAAACAACAAACATATAGGAGATATATTAGCTGATTAAACAATTGTTATGTTACCATGACAAGATGTAAAGATTGCTGAGAGTGTTTGGAACTGGCTCACTGACCTGCCAAGGCTGACTGCTCCAAGAAAATAAGAGGGAGATGCTCACAGAGGCTGCTGCACACCAAGAGCTGCAGGTAGAGAAAATAAGATACCAGATTCAAAAAAGTAAAATTATCTGAGAAAAAAAAAAACATTAATGGGGGATAGGATGATGGTGGCCATGGCAGGGGTGAGAGTGAGACACAAACATCTATATAGACAGAGGTGTGTGTGCTTGTCTGTCTACAGTACACAATACTGTGATCATGATTTCAAGTTGCATTGTGACTCTGAGATGTAGTTGGATTTTGATTGATTATGTCTAATCAAAAATATAAGTAAAGAAACTAAAATGTGTATGTGTGTGTTCATTCTGTTGGCACCTACTAAAAATCAAAGTGTAGCATTAATCTTACCAATAAGTGGAGGATGAGTTGTTGTATACTTTTATAACAGAAATTTCCTGTTGGCCATGTCCCTAAAAATGTTAATGACATTATTGTCATTTATTGGAATGTCCTTCTCAATGGCCAACAGAAGAAGGTCAGACAATCTCTCCTCTTTGCAAAAGCTGCGAAGTTTGGTTTTCACAAGCTTCAGTTTTGAGAAGGAACGTTCCACAGTTGCTGTGGACACCGGAAGTGTGCCATATGTCTTCAGCAGCAGAGTCATGTTGGGGAAAACTAGATGTGCATTGTTTTCCTTGGCCACTGACAGAATAGAAGACACATTGGCTGGTGGTGGGCATGAGTATGACGTATGGAAGACCTTCAATTCTGTCTGCAATTTGTCTTCATCTTCAATATTGTAGAACTGGCACAGTTTCTTCACAGCTTGGAGTGCTGCTGTTGGAACGCTAGCTGTTTTCCAGTTCTCTGGGACTGTCAGGCAATGGAAGGCATGCAATATTTCCCATTTGGAATTATCTCCTCCTTTAAAGCGTCTCTGAATAGTGGTCTTTGCTGTTGTAGAAAGAAAATATTTTTGTCATTTAAAATATAATTATATTTTAATCCTGTTCTGAATTGTTTTATTTTTATAATGATAATTCAGAGAATGAGAAAATCAGTATAAGCCTTATCAGTGTTGTTGTGATAATTATTTTAAAGCACTCTACATTTTTTTTAAATAAATACTGAAATAATAATAATAATAATAATTTAGTCAAAAGGCATAAAAAAGACAAGACCCCTCGACGCCTGTGAGTGAAACTTTTCTCCCTCAAACAGCAAGGTAACGTAACGTTACTTCTACAGGCTACACACAGCAATATATACAACATATCTGCATGCTCTCTTCACGTCGTTATTGTAAAATAATAATAATAAGTAAATAAACATCAAAATCACTTCACTGAGAATGAATCCCCACTTACCAGCTACCGCGGTCGCGGTGTTGAAGATATCTTCCGGTAATTAAAAAATGCGCGTGCTGAGGCCGTACGGCGTGAGGAATAGTCCCGGTCGGATGAGGTCATCGTCAGGTGAAAGGTCATCATCTGGATCATTTTATTTAAGGCTAAATTATTAATCATACATTTTACTAATATTTAGATTTGGCATAGGCAGGCATTCACAAAAGGGCCTTTAATTAATAAAAAAAATGAGAGGAATTTTTTCTTTGACAAAAGGGCACTTTGGGCACCAAGGGGCAAAGGGGCAGGTGCTCAAGCACCCAACGCCCCCCCCTCTGCACGTGCCTGCTCCCTTGCTCCCTATTTAGTGACTGACTTAACCTGCAGTGTGCTGTCTGTCTGCACTGGTCTCAGAACAGTTATAGGAGAGCTATAGGATGCTCCCTTGCTCCCTATTTAGTGAATGACTTAACCTCCAGTGTGCTGTCTGTCTGCACTGATCTCAGAACAGTTATAGAGAGCTATAGGATGCTCCCTTGCTCCCTATTTAGTGCATGACTTAACCTCCAGTGTGCTGTCTGTCTGCACTGGTCTCAGAACAGTTATAGGAGAGCTATAGGATGCTCCCTTGCTCCCTATTTAGTGCATGACTTAACCTCCAGTGTGCTGTCTGTCTGCACTGATCTCAGAACAGTTATAGGAGAGCTATAGGATGCTCCCTTGCTCCCTATTTAGTGCATGACTTATCCTCCAGTGTGCTGTCTGTCTGCACTGGTCTCAGAACAGTTATAGAGAGCTATAGGATGCTCCCTTGCTCCCTATTTAGTGCATGACTTAACCTCCAGTGTGCTGTCTGTCTGCACTGGTCTCAGAACAGTTATAGAGAGCTATAGGATGCGCCCTTGCTCCCTATTTAGTGCACGACTTAACCTCCAGTGTGCTGTCTGTCTGCACTGGTCTCAGAACAGGTATAGAGAGCTATAGGATGCTCCCTTGCTCCCTATTTAGTGCACGACTTAACCTCCAGTGTGCTGTCTGTCTGCACTGGTCTCAGAACAGTTATAGAGAGCTATAGGATGCTCCCTTGCTCCCTATTTAGTGCACGACTTAACCTCCAGTGTGCTGTCTGTCTGCACTGATCTCAGAACAGTTATAGGAGAGCTATAGGATGCTCCCTTGCTCCCTATTTAGTGCATGACTTATCCTCCAGTGTGCTGTCTGTCTGCACTGGTCTCAGAACAGTTATAGGAGAGCTATAGGATGCTCCCTTGCTCCCTATTTAGTGCATGACTTAACCTCCAGTGTGCTGTCTGTCTGCACTGGTCTCAGAACAGTTATAGAGAGCTATAGGATGCTCCCTTGCTCCCTATTTAGTGCATGACTTAACCTCCAGTGTGCTGTCTGTCTGCACTGATCTCAGAACAGTTATAGGAGAGCTATAGGATGCTCCCTTGCTCCCTATTTAGTGCATGACTTATCCTCCAGTGTGCTGTCTGTCTGCACTGGTCTCAGAACAGTTATAGGAGAGATATAGGATGCTCCCTTGCTCCCTATTTAGTGCATGACTTAACCTCCAGTGTGCTGTCTGTCTGCACTGGTCTCAGAACAGTTATAGAGAGCTATAGGATGCTCCCTTGCTCCCTATTTAGTGCATGACTTAACCTCCAGTGTGCTGTCTGTCTGCACTGATCTCAGAACAGTTATAGGAGAGCTATAGGATGCTCCCTTGCTCCCTATTTAGTGCATGACTTATCCTCCAGTGTGCTGTCTGTCTGCACTGGTCTCAGAACAGTTATAGAGAGCTATAGGATGCTCCCTTGCTCCCTATTTAGTGCATGACTTAACCTCCAGTGTGCTGTCTGTCTGCACTGGTCTCAGAACAGTTATAGAGAGCTATAGGATGCTCCCTTGCTCCCTATTTAGTGCACGACTTAACCTCCAGTGTGCACTGGTCTCAGAACAGTTTGAAATGCACCTTATTTTCTTCCTAACTCCATATAAAGCCTCTGAAAGCAACATTATCATCTTTTGGATACGTCCATTGATCCTCAATATGATAATGCACAGACAGTGATTGTAGGATTTTTTTAGGGTTGTAGGGTTTCTTACTAGATGTAGTTTTGTTGCTTTCTCTCTGAAAGACAAACTCGGCTGAGATTGGCACCATGTTTATTTGTCACATGACAAAGTTTAACCCTTTAATGACAGCCTAGGGTCTCCTGAACTGAGATCAGTTAGTTTAAAATCAAATATTGAATTAAGCGTAGCCTATAGCGAAGCTAAAATGTAATGTCCACGTGTGTGGACGAGGGGGTCGCACGAGAATACTTATAGGCAACTTCAAATCAGTAGTTTATTTGATATCCAAATTGAAGAAATCAATGCGGAAAATACTTCTGGAACTTAGACGGCTGAAAAAGTGGTCGGGTACTGTTTCTCTCGTTACATAGTTGACTCTTTGCTAAGCTCCGCCCCCTTAGAACGTTTGTTTATTAGCTTTAATTTACCATGGAGCAAATGTAGGTGTCCTCGCTGATGTTATACATGCTCATTTGGGAATGAACACTGCATGTGTCCTCTTTAGGTGTTCTGTCACTGTAACAGATTTGAGGAAACTGGGTGAGCTAAAAGACACTTAATGCTAAATAATGGTGGATTAATAGACATGCAATGTAACATTTAACAACACGGGCATAATGCTTCAAGCTTAAATATTCAAACAGTGTTAGCACTTAAATAGTTTCATCCCGATGGGAATTCAGGAAAGAGAAAGAAAGGGTCGTGAAATGATTTGGTGTGACACAGAAGGAGGTGCAGGCTGAGCAAATGAAAGGAGAGATAGGCGTAGAATGTGTAAATTGATTTGAAGGTCGGATATCCATGAATAATTGATATCCAGTGGAAAACACTGTTCACTTTGTAGTGGGTCTCTCGCTCAGGAGAGAGACAGAGAGAGAGATACATTTCTTGTGTTCAGAGTTTTAATCCGGCTACTCAAGGAACACACAGATTCACACACACACACACACACACACACACACACACACACACACACACACACACACACACACACACACTTGGCTGTGTAATCCAGTGAGGTCATGGGGAGATTTCAGAAGGTTGTGGCAGCCAAGTGCTAAATTAATTATGCACAGTCCTTTTGTCTTTAACACTTAGAGGCCCATCCTATACCCTTTAAACTCACAGACCTCTGAGATTTACATCTTACACATTTGCTCTTAAATGCCTCTTGTATTAAAGAAAGCATATTATACTTTTTTGTTGTTTTATTTTAAATAAAGGTATGAATTCTATCCCTGACACCAGGGCTGGACTGGGAAGAAAAATGGCCCAAAACTTGTTGAGACGCTTATGGCATATCGCGGCGGTCTGCATCATTTTATCTTACCGCGGCCCATTCGGCACATTTCGTGGCCGGTCCACCAGCCCGCTTGGTTCTCCCAATGGCCAGTCCGCCTCTGATTGGCCCCAAAGTGCGTCGGCCCACTGGGAAAATGCCCGGTATGCCAGATTAACAGTCCAGCCCTACCTGACCCTAACTAACCCAAACCCTAACATCAACATTTTAGTTTCCCGCGGCCCATTCGGCACATTTCGTGGCCAACCCACCAGCCCGCTCGGTTCCCCCGCTGGCCAGTCTGCCCCTGATTGGCCCCAAAGTGCGTCGGCCCACCGGGAAAATGCCCGGTATGCCAGATTAACAGTCCAGCCCTGCCTGACCCTAACTAACCCAAACCCTAACATCAACATTTTAGTTTACATCCTTTTTTTTTGATAAAGACAGCGTAAAAGTTTTGCTGATAAAGTCCTTAAATAAATATCAAATGGAATAAGAAAATACATTTCTTAAATTCTTTAAGTAAATCTGTCTCATGTTCTCTCGCTCAGGTTTAGATGGGGGACTGGGACCAGAGAGAGGATGCTCATCAAGGTGTCGGATCGAGAACCCAGTTTTCTGTCGCAGGGAAACGGATATTCCAGTTCGTCTCCACGCTCCAGACGATCGTCCAGCAACGCCCCTTCGGACCCCGAAGCCACGGCCCATTCCCTGCCTGACCGCGGCCAAACTAAATCTCCGTTCCTGAAGAGGGTGGAGCTGGGCGGCACTCAGCGTCGTTGCTCGGGGGACTCCCAGCCATCGTCCCCTCGCTATGCTTACGAACCTCCCCTCTACGAGGAACCGCCTTCGGAATACCAGTCCCCGCCTATTTACGAGGAACCACCCACTGACATGCATTGCGATCCGGCCTTTTATGGTTCTGATAGGTCACCGGCACGTAAACCAGGCCTCTACCACTCTCCCAAGCAAAACCCGTCTCCTTACGGTCAACTAGTGTTGACGAGACAGCGGAGCTCCACGCCCGAAAAGACGTCCAACCAAGGCGATCAAGACTATAGCTCTGCAGGGCGGGACTACAGGTCCGGTGGGCGGGATTACAGCTCTGCCGCGAGGGACTACAGCTCTGGTGGGCGGGATTACAACTCTAGTGGGCGGGAGTACAGCGCGGCTGGGCGGGAATATGTTAAGCAGCTGGTTTACGTTGAGCAGTCAGGTTCTTCCCCTCAGTTTAGGACGACAGAGCATCTTCTGAGCTACGGGACAACTAGTTCAAATAGTTTGTCAGCCGGATTGTCGTACGGTGGCTCCTTTACGCTACAGCACAGTCACAATGTCAATGGCGCCAACCGAAAACGTAAGAATCGAAAGCCGTCCCTTCCGGGAGGGGAGGGAGAAATTTTGGGATCGGGTCTTGGAGCGATTATCACTCAAGCCCGATTGGCTTGGGAAGCCCAGCAGATGTTACATCAGCGAGGGGGTGTGTCCTCCGACCAAGGAGGGAAGGATGGCTACGAAAGCGATGGGGCCACGCCCCTTCCTTTGCCTGGCCCAGTTGTGCGGGCGTTCAGTGAAGATGAAGCCCTTGCGCAACAGGATGGGTACTGGAAGCGTGCCACCCTGGACAGATTGGCGTTTCCTCAAAAGTTGTTAGAAAAGAGTTTATCGGTGCAAACCAACCTGGCATCACCGGAGCCCTACCTTCACCCATCACAGGTAACGTACAAAGACAAAAACTGAAAACATTGCCAAGATTCTCCAATGTATGCCACTGCAAAGAATGGGAGATGATTGCCAGATATCTTACAAAACCAAGGTATTTTTGCAACAATAGGGCCGCATTATGATGCATATTGCCATTTCTTATAGGTTTTCCAATAACTCTCAATGCTTTGTGATTTATTCGTGGTAAATACTAAGGAAAGTATCAGTATTACTATTCGGCATGTAACCCGTTCTGTGATGTTTGTGCTACAGAGAGGTATGTTGTTACTTCTCTAAGCAATCAGGTGAGAAACATCTCATAGACTTACATTAAAGAGGGATCAAAGCCATACCTAGAGACCTGAATATTGTAGAAGCTTTGGGTTGGAGTAGTTGGCAATACAGTAGCTGTGCGGGTCGAACATGACCAATAGTGGTGCCGTGACCCGGATGGGAGTGAGGTTTAGGTAGCTGTGCAGTATGTGTAAATCGTCACAGTTACTCTTGTAACCTCCGTTCCCTGAGGGAGGGAATGAGACGTACCACTGTAAACGGCCGTACCTTATTCTCCGCTCCTCAATCCAAAAACACGCCCGCTTCCCCTGTCTGCCCATTTCTCATTGGCCTTTTCTCTAGTTCAGAGGTACACGAGGCTCCCAAGGAAGATCCCTTGTGTCACTTCATTCGACACAACGTCGAGTGAGTGACAGAAGGGGAACTCACTCCCCTGGCATCAAGAGGTCCACTAGCGACTGACCCAAGAGGTTGTAGCCTTTAGCCTTCTCGTTAAGAGCACATCCCGGCTCACGCCGGTTCGAATCCTACTCAGAGCGGACCGAGCAGGACCGGTGACATAATTAACCACCCTAGCATCCACCTAGCACAGTGGTTCCCAACCCTGGTCCTGGAGTACCCCAACACTGCACATTTAGGATGTCTCCCTTATTTAACACACTTGATTCAACTCATCAGCTCATTAGTAGAGGCTACATGAGCAGAATTGGGTGAGTCAAATAAGGTGAGAGCAATCAGCTGAGAAAAATCTCCTAGACTTACATTAAAGAGGGATCAAAGCCATACCTAGAGACCTGAATATTGTAGAAACTTTGGGTTGCAGTAGTTGGCAATACAGTAGCTGTGCGGGTCGAACATGACCGATAGTGGTGCCGTGACCCGGATGGGAAGGCTACATGAGCAGAATTGGGTGAGTCAAATAAGGGAGACTCCAGGACCGGGGTTGGGAATCACTGACCTTGAGCATCCTTGCAACTGGACAGCAATAACACCCGAGAGCCGTTGCAGCAAAGCTTGCTTGTCCTTGCACCATTCACAGTTTTACCAGAAATGTTTAAAACCTACGTCCAGTATTTTGCCTTTTACTTAATTTCCCTTCAATTGCATGGGTCATATGAAACTCAGTCACTTTTGCAGACTGGATTGTCATTTTACTGGACAATTGAATAAACCATAGAAGCAATACATTTTCTAATTAATAGCAATAAAGTCAAAGTAAGTGTACTGAGTCTGTACTATAATATAAGAGTGCACCCTAGCAATTTTTGCAGTTATTTGCCGTGCAGTAGAAAAGGGGAAACTGTGGGAGATCTGAATACATTAGAGTTGCATGTCCGTAATAAAATGGATTCCTCAGAGGGTGTTTGTTTGGGCAGCACTGAGTTGAACTCTGAGCTCTTTTAGCCCAATATAATGAGCATTTAAATGTCCTGTCAACCTGCTAGAATCATGCCTGAACCGCTTGTTAAATACTGCCAGTGAGGTTAATTGGGATGTCTGACCTTAAAATGCCTGTTACCTAACCAGAATATCTTTGTCCTGGGTGTATGGGACTCTGCAAGGTCGCAATCTGCTGCTAAATTGTTTCTGGGTGGACTTGTTTTTATGTTCTGCTCCATTTGTTGATAATAATAGTCAAACTGACAGCTTTGAAATCAGTGTATTTAGCCAAAAAAGTTATCTGTGGGCTTGCATTGATGTGTGTAACTAAAGTTGCTTCATATTTCAGTGTGGAACTCTTACGGATCGAGTTTGGTCCAAGCAATCGAACCAAATGTGAAAGCACCCTAAATTTGGCATCTTCAGTTTATTTTCCCAATAGGCTCTCGTTACTATGAATTAAAGTTGACGTTGGAGAATCATGGCTAGGGAATGTAGAGAAGGGGCCGAGACGAGCAATGCAAACATGCTCAGTGAGACATGAGAGCTGTGAGAAGAGCATGGCAAGGATGAGAGGAGGGAATCGACACGTGCACCAGCAGCCCAAACGTGTTTGTACAGCGTTAAAGAGAAGATTGAGTGAATGTAATCGACGTACTGAAGCTCTGAATGATCGCAGGATGAGCAAGAGAGAGGAAGACTCCGTGACTCGTTTATTAATCGAGTTGATCATGAAAGCCTGCGGCCAAGAAAGTTTTACACTCTTCTCACAGCAGCGATTGTCCATAATTCCTGAAGCTGCCATTTAAAAATAGTGTCTGCTCGTTTGCTCAATTATACACTGTCTATGGGATTTTTCACCTGTTTCGTCCACCAGGTGCAAATTATAAGTCTGATTTCTAAAGTAACAGCACATGTCTCCTCAACAAGACACATGATTCAAGGTATCAATCATGACTGTAGCACGAACACACAACCACTCAGTACACTTTAGCAAACCAGATAGTAACACGCTTACAACAATTCAGAACACCCTAGCAACCACTAAGCAACATGCTTGCAACAACTCAGAACACCCTAGCAACCACAAAACAACGCTGTTGCAACAACTCAGAACGCTCTAGCAACCATGTAGCATCATGCTAACAAAACAACGCTGTTGCAACAACTCAGAACGCCCTAGCAACCATGTAGCATCAGGCTAACAACTACTCAGAACACCCTAGCAACAACATAGGAAAGTACTAGCAACAACTCAAAACACCCTAGCAACCACAAAACAACATGCTTGAAACAACTCAGAACACCCTAGAAACCATGTAGCATCATGCTAACAACTACTCAGAACACCCTACCAACAACATAGCAATGAACTTGCAACAACTCAGAACACCCTAGCAACAACATGCAACAACTCAGAACACCCTAGCAACAACAAAGCAACATGCTTGCAACAACTCAGAACACCCAAGCAACCATAAAGCAACATGCTTGCAACAACTCAGAACACCCTAGCAACCATAAAGCAACATGCTTTCAACAATTCAAAACACCCTAGCAACCATGTAGCATCGCATTAACAACTACACAGAACACCCTAGTACCCACAATGCAATGCAAATGCAACAAATCAGATCACCCTTGCAACTATGTAGCATTGCACTAGCAACTACTCAAAACACCCTAGCAACAACATAGCAAAGTGCTTGCAACAAATCAGAACACCCTAGCAACGATAAGGCAATGCACTTGCAACAAATCAGAACAGCCTAGCAACGACAAGGCAATGCACTTGCAGCAAATCAGAACACCCAAGCAACCATGTAGCATTGCACTAACAACAACTCAGAACACTCTAGCACCCACATAGCACCATGATAATGACCACTCAGATCACCCTAGCAACCACATAGCAATGTGCTAACAATCATTAAGAGCAACCTAGCAACCACATAGCAACATGCTAATGACCACTCAGATCACCTAAGCAACCATATAGCAATGTGCTAACAATCACTCAGAGCACACTAGCAACTACACAGCAACATGCAAGCAACAGCTCAGAATAACCTAGCAACAATATAGCAAAATGCAAACACTCTTGTTGCTAGAAAACCCTAGCAACCACATAGCAATGTTCTAACAGTCACTCAGAGCACCCTAGCAACACTTTAACAACCACTCAGTACACCTTAGCAACCACATAGCAACATGCAAGCAACAGCTCAGAACAACCTATCAACCACATAACAATGCGTTAACAACCACTTAGAACAACCTAGCAACCACATAGCAACATGTTTACAACTGCTCTGAACACTTGAGCAACCACAAAGAAATGTGCTAGCAACCACTCAGAAGAACACTCTAGTAACCATAAAGCAATGCACTTGCAACAATTCAGAACACCCTAGCGACCACAAAGAAATGCACTAGCAACCACTCAGAACACCCTAACAACCACAAAGAAATGCGCTAGCAACCACTCAGAACACTCTAGCAACCATAAAGCAACATGTTTGCGACAACTCAGAACACCCTAGCAACCATATTGCAACATACTAACAACTACTCAGAACACCCTAACAACCACAAATCTACATGCTAATAGACACTCAGTCAGATCACCCTAGCAACCACATAGCAACATGCTTGAAAAAAAAAAAGCTTTCTGGCGCTGTTAAAGGACTTCAAATTTCATAATTGTATAATTGGAGTCTCAAGAAAGTATTTTTATTATTTTGTTGTTGTCGTTGTTCTCATTATTTTTAGAATTTGACTCATTTCCTCTTCTCATCTGAATGTCTGTTTGTCCTGATCTTCACTCTGTCCTGAGGCAGAAGGCGTTTTAATATCTGTGCTACCTCTTGCCTGAATGCTGCTATTTAACATCACCATATAATGTTTTCTTTCTTCCTCAGTCGGAAGATCTCGGAGCATGTTCTCAGTTTGAGGCTAGTCGGAATGCTCGGAACATGATACCTAGCACGAGCTGCGGAGTTTTCCCAGAATTCAAGCTGCGCAAACCGTCCTCAGAAACGGACATCGAGAACTGGGCGTCCAAACACTTCAACAAGCACACACAGGTACTGTACACAACTCCTTTTACACATATATTAAAAGGCTATTTCACCCCAAAATGAAATTTCTGTCATCATTTACTCACCCTCTTGTCACCCCAACACATTATTATTTTATTTTTCCATGAAACAAAATGTTTGGCAGAATGTCCAAGCAGCTCTCCCAAGTCCATACATTTGAAAACTCCGTCTTCGTGTTGTAATGTGGACTGTGAAAAGGGATATATCTGAAAACGATCATGTGACGCAGTCATGTGATCCGTTCAACCAAAACATTCAAGATGGCGGCTCGTGTTATAGCGGCGCTGTTGTGCCTGATGTTCACTTTGATGGCGTTGTTAAAGATAAAGGTTACTTTGTACAACGTTCACATTGCATTCCTTCAAACACGTTTCAGTGTGGAGGAGCGACTTTTTGGAAACGCTTAAAAACGGCAGTGTGGACGTATAGCGTTTCGAAAACGAAAACACGGTTTTCAAATGTGTCTGGATTAATGTAGATGCAGCTTCAATCAGTAGCATTTGAGGCATAATATTTATTTTCTCTTGACTTTATTCACATATGCTATCTTGAGGTAATCTAAAAGTAACTAAAAGTAATCTGATCACATTGTTTTCATAATGAGGCAACTGGATTAAGTTACTGATTAGATTTTTACTAAGTAATTATTTGTAATGGATTACATTTGAAAAGTAACCCTCCCAAACCTGGAGGCAGCATAATTAAGATACCTACCTTTTGGGGGGTCTGGGTAGCTCAGCGAGTATTGACGCTAACTATCACCGCTAGAGTCGTGAGTTTGAATCCAGGGCGTGCTGAGTGACTCCAACCAGGTCTCCTAAGCAACCAAATTGGCCCGGTTGCTAGGGAGGCTAGAGTCACATGGGGTAACCTCCTCGCGGTCGCTATAATGTGGTTATAGCCACATTATAGCGGCGGGGCGCGTGGTGAGTTGTGCGTGGATGCCGCGGAGAATAGCGTGAAGCCTCCACATGCACTAGGTCTCCGTGGTAACGCGCTCAACAAGCCACATGACAAGTTGCATGGACCGACGGTCTCAGACGTGGAGATGGTGTCGCTGTTTTGCGTGTGAACGGGGCTTTAAGATATGTCGTTTAGGTATCATGGTATGTATCCTTCCCTGCGTAGGTGATTCCAGAATGCACTGTGATGAGCTTGGCGGAAAAATAAATCCAAGATGGCGGAAGAAGCTAGATACATTTTGATTATAAATATAATCCATTCACTACGGAAAAGTATAGATAAATAACAGCGACTGTTTTACCCCAAATGTATCTGTGCATGAGGAGCACTATTTGATCGATCCGTTACCGTATACTTTGGAAAACGATGACGGAAGTTTCCGAACGATAACGGATTAGTGTTGACGTAGCCTAGGAGTACAACTGAGGCCATGTCCACACTTAGCCGATACGCACCGTTTACGCATCTCGTCCGCACCGGATCTGCGTTTTTAATCCACTGAAAATTGAGGCTTTTGAAAACACTCTCCATAACCACATACTTTGGAAAACGAAAAAAGGAGTTTTCCCATGAATGGCCGTGGCCTGAGGTAACTCGACCTCTTCTGGCTTCCAGGGTCTGTTTAGGAGGAAGGTCTCCATTGCTAACATGCTAGCGTGGAGCAGCGAGCCCATCAAGAAACCCATGATTGTGACGAACGACCGGACTGTCAAACGTGAAGCAGTGGAGCTCTTCAAACTCATCCAGACATACATGGGGGACCGGCGGGGGAAAGGCGACCCGCTGGCGGTGGCTCTGGAGGTGTCCGTGAGGGGCTGGAGCTGTCAGGGACTGAGAGATGAGCTCTACATCCAGCTGTGCCGACAGACCACCGAGAACTTCCGCTACGACAGTCTCCAGAGGGGCTGGGAGCTCATGGCCATCTGTCTGGCCTTCTTCCCTCCCACCCCTCGATTCCACAACTACCTGGAGGGCTACATCTACAGACACATGGACCCTCTGAACGACACCAAGGGTAAGACACGGATTAACAATGCCCAAACTCTCGCTTCATTTTGAGTAAATTCAACTTATGTAGCACTCCACAGGATGTTGTAAAGATTGAGTAAATCGTGGCATCTGAGGACTTTCCTTTCCACTTCTGTGGTGACAACATAATAAGCTTAGATTAATAAAATCATGCCCCTTAAAGGAACAGTTCACCCAAATATGAAAGTTCTCTCATCATTTACTCACCCTCATGCTGTCTCAAACTTGTATGGCTTCTGCAGAACACAAAGCAATGTTCTAACAATCACTCAGAGCACCCTAGCAACCACATAGCAACACTTTAACAACCACTGCAACCAGGTGCTTATAAACTTACAATGCAACTCAATGGGGTCCAAACATTCAAGTTTCATAAAGTGAGTCCGAAAAGACTCGAGTGGTTTAATCCATGTCTTCTGAAGTGGGATGATCATTTTAGATGGGAAACAACGAATAAATTCAGTCCTTATTCACCAAAAGTCTTCACTTCTACCCAGCTCTCCTATGCAGGTTCATGAGAGAAGCTCATTCACGCGTTCTTGCGCTTGGCGCATATGCGCTAGCATGTTCAGACAAGAACTGACGCAAGCGGGACAACCGGAAGTCCTCACGAAAACACGTCAAGCGCGAGGATGCTTGAACATCAGAATAGAAAGTCATACGAGTTTGAGACAGCATGTTTTCCTGAACTGAGAATGACTTTTCATAGTAGAAGAAAGCAATTTGGTACACAGCCTGTGAATGTGTGCTACTTAAACTGTTCACATTGATCTGACGTGTATTGTATTTTTCTGTTGCAGGAGTGGCGATAAGCAGCTACGCAAAATACTGTTATCGTAAACTCCAGAAGGCTGCGCTTACAGGAGCTAAAAAGGTTTGTTCAACCATTCACTCTCTCAGAATGCAGTGTATATGTTAGTGGTATCTAGTGGGACATACATCACTATTACTATCGCACAGCTGTACGACAGGTGATTTGAACCAACCTCTAACCTTAAGTATTAAACGTTCAGTGTGTTAGTGGTTCTGCAGTGTTTGTGCTCCAGACATGAATGATCCCTTAAGTCATGTGTGTTGTTGAGGAGAGGTGTGCTGTTACTTTCCTGGGAGATCACACTTACCATTTTCACCTGAAAAAACCTCCTATAGACTTAAATTGAATGAGGGACTTGAACCATATCTAGGGAGAAGAACATCACAAAGACTTGAGGGTCCTAACCCTTACTCTTTTTACTTGGGCCGATACGGAACCACCTAGCAACCACCCAGAGCATCCTAGCAACCATCTAGAAATGTCCCAGACCATTTTAGCAACCACCTAACAACAACCTAGAAAATTCTGGCCACAATTTAGTAATCTCCCAGAATACCCTAGAAACAATCTAGAACACCCGAGACACCCTAGCAACCACCCAGAACACCCCAGAAACTACCCAGAACAACCTAGTAACCACCCAGTAACCACTTAGCAACAATACAGAAAATCTTAGCAACCACCCAGGAGACCCTAGCAACCACCTAGCAACTACCAAGAAGATCTTAGCAACCACCTAACAACAACCCAGAGCACCTTAGCAACCACCTAGCAACAATCAAGAAGACCTTTACAACCACACAGAACACCATAGTAACCACCTAGCAACAATACAGAAAATCCTAGCAACCACCCAGGAGACCTTAGCAACCACCTAGCAACAATCAAGAAGACCTTAGCAACCACCCAGAACACCATAGCAACCACCTAACAACAACCCAGAGCACCTTAGCAACAACTAAGAAGACCTTTACAACCACCCAGAACACGTTAGCGACAACCCAAAAGACCCTAACAACCACACAGAACACCATAGTAACCACCTTGCAACCACCCAGAACACCTTAGCAACAACCTAGCAACAACCCAGAAGACACTAGCAACTACCTAGAACACCCAAGCAACCACCCAGAACACCCTTTTAACCACCTTGAAACCACCAAGAACACCTTAGCAACCACCTAGCAACAAACCAGGAGACTCTAGCAACCACCCAGAACACCCTAACCATCCACAAACAACCCAAAACACCTTAAGACAGCACCTAGCAACAACCCAGAAGATCCTAGCAACCACCCAGAATACCCTAGCAACCACCTAGCAACAATCCAGAAACCTCTAGTAAACACCTTTGCATGATATGCAAGTTTTGCAAATGCATGAACCACTCATATTTTCTTCAGAAAATGTAACAATCTAGTTTAACACATTGTTTACAATTTATTGCCTTTGTATAAGTGCTTCACACAGCCTTTTGTCGTCTCATTCATATTTTCTGCGTTTTGGCACTAATGGTCTCTGTAGGTTTGGTTTTGCACATGATAATTGGCCGTAAAGTGGTGGGAGGCCCTTGGTTTTGCCTGCTATTTAACCATTTTTAATTAACATTCAGTTAGTTTCCAGAATTCGCCTATTACCCTGAAGACGTCGCCATGACAGCAGGCTGTGCGTTTCAAATAGGCTTGTAGTGTTGCGATGATGATGTAGGTGTCGACCGCAGTGTTACATGATCGAGTGTCATCACACCTGCGTGACAGGACGTTCCCAATGCGTTGATGGATGTAGATATTAGTGCCTTGTGCTTTCCTGTGAAAGAGGCTTGTGTGTGTGTGTGTGTGTGTGTGTGTGTGTGTGTGTGTGTGTGTGTGTGTGTGTGTGTGTGTGTGTGTGTGTGTGTGTGTGTGTGGAAAAGTTTTAATTGCTTCAGCTATTGATGCCAGTCACCCGCAGAGATCCCAGTCTGTGAAAATGGGACTTTGTGTGTTTGTGAGTGTATAGGGTAGTGTATGCCAGACACCCAGCGGGGTAACGCTTGAAACACTGGCGCTGCTCCAAAATCAAGTGAGCTGCCTACGTAGGCAACATTTTAAGGCATCATAAGCGCGCTCATAACACAACATCTGTTCCAATTGAAAGCTATTAGCGGCTTGATTATGCAGCTACAAGATACCTCGTTTTGGCCAAATGCTAAAGCATCATCGTGTATATCCTTTGTAGGTGTTGTGTAACCTTGTCGGGTTGCCAAATGTTTAACTGATTAACCAAGTGTGCATGTGTCTTACTCCGTAGGGTTTGAACAAGCCCTCAATAGAAGAGATCGCCCACGCTCACAACGCCATCTTCAGGCCCTCCATGTTC
>NC_068305.1:40286390-40291390 GCF_025860055.1 Xyrauchen texanus
CTACAAGCAGGAGTTTGGGCAAATGTGATGTATCACAGGGGTGTTTTTGTTTCAGGTTTACTCTCATGGTCTTACTGTATTTATTGAGTCTTAATAAACCATCTCCCTCCTTTTGTTCCGAGGTCAAAGGTTAATCTGGACGTTACGGTCGAAATGAATGTTGTTTATTAAACAGTTCAAAGGATTTGGTGACTGCTGTTATTTATTCTGCATTACACATGAACACGGTGATATGCACAAACAGACACAATGTTACATACATATCTCTGTAGATGAGTTCTGTATTAGTATATTTATATTGTTGTTATTAATGCACATCTGCTATTAATATTCTGTGTAGGAAAATATACCATCAGTGCAAAAACAATGTGGGCAAATATAATAAATTTCAGAAAATTAAACATGACAGTAAAAGACTTCATGTGATGAACAATATTGATTGAAAAACTTTATAATAATTTATTATAGTAATATTAACAAACATAATTACAGTGATAAATATTTATAAATTATTAATATTACTATTTTTATTAAGTTGAACAGCTCTTTAGTAAATAAAAAACTTTCATTAAAATAAATAATAAATATAATAATGCTAAATATTTATAAGTGATTAATATTACTATTATTATTTAGTTTAATTTTATATTTATATTAAATATAATTAAATATAATATAAAACTTTCTAATAGCTTTCTATAATAACATTAACAGACATAACTATGACATTAAGTAATTATTATAATAATGCTACATATTTACAAGTGATTCATATTACTATTATTATTAAGTTTAACAACTCTTTAGTAAATCAAATAGTTTCATTAAGAATTAAATATATTAAATATAATATAATACTTGAGTTTTCTATAATAACATTAACAGACATAACTATGACATGAATTCATGATTATAATAATGATAAGGGATCAGATAGATATTAATTACTATAATAAAACTGCATAGAATCAGAGACAGATTAGCAGAGATGTAACACTTGCATTAAAATAAATTGGAACGGCCAATGGATGTTGAAAAGGAAGCCCCGCCTTTCAGGGAAAAGAGCCAATCACCTATTAGATACAGACATCGCCTGTCCGTCAAGTCAAGAACGGGCATGCGCATTAGCTGGACCAGCTTGAAAAATAGCGTTGTTTTTAGCGTGATATTAGCAAAAGAAGCACAGTTTATGAGACTGTTGTTTTTCATATTTTACTGCTGATTTGAAATATGTTCTTTGATCGTAATCTTGAATGACGATTTTGAAGATTTCGGTCTTTCCCCAGTCAAGTAAATAGGAGCTGTACTCATATGCCGCTTGTTTGCTGGCCGCCGAGAGAATTGACTCGCATTCAAGAGGACTTTGGTAAAATCCAGGGATCCAGTCCAGCAGGTGGCACAACAACAATTTTGAAGTTGTACTGAAGAAGAAAATGTGCTTCACGAGTGTACATTTAAGCGCTGAAGTGACAGACTGAAGCTGTTGTTAAATTAATTATTAATTCGTTAGATAATTCACTCAAAACGAGTGATTCACCAGCTGTTAAGAACGTAAGTAAAGGTTGTTCAGGTAAACATCCTGATGAACTGTTATTTGAACAGATGCATTATATATGGTGTACTGTTGAAGTTTCTTTATGCATGTGAAATGAGTTTATTCTGTCGTTTGTTTTGAGGATATGAATGAAGGAATGTGTCAGCTGAAGATTGGATTCATCGGTGCGGGAAACATGGCGTTTGGAATCGCGCAGGGGATCCTCACATCAGGTGCACATCTGTGTTGTCTTCAGTTTAAAGCTAAAATATTATACTAAACATTGCATACTAGTACAGAGTATAATAAATGTTGCATACTATTACAGAGGATAATAAACATTGTATACTAGTACATAGTATAATAAACATTTCACACTAGTACAGAGTTTAATACATTTTGCATACTAGTAGTACGGATTACAGTATAGTACACATGCACACTAGTACATAGTATAATAAATGTTGCATACTAGTACAGAGTACAGTATAGTACACATGCACACTAGTACATAGTATAATAAATATTGCATACTAGTACAGAGAATAGTACACTAGTACATAGTATAATACATGTTGCACACTACTTCAGAGAATAGTACACATACACACTAGTACATAGTATAATAAATATTGCATACTAGTACAGAGTACAGTATAGTACACATGCACACTAGTACATAGTATAATAAATGTTGCATACTAGTACAGAGAATAGTATACTTGTACATAGTATAATACATGTTGCACACTACTTCAGAGAATAGTACACATACACACTAGTACATAGTATAACAAACATTGCATACTAGTACAGACAGAGTGTAATAGTCATTGTATACTTTTACAGACTACAATGAACATTGCTTAGTAGTACACTATATGTAAGCACATTTTCTCTTTGGGTTGTAAAATGACATTCATACAGAAACTTTTGTACAAGTTCAGTGTAAGACTACTTGCTGTTGTTGTGTTGTTGTTGTGTTGTAGGGAAGGTTCCACCCACTAATATTATTGTGAGCGCTCCATCTATGAACAACCTTCCTCGCTTTCAGGTACAATGGTAATATGAGTTTGATTGGACAATGTGCTTAATTGTCATGAAAATAATGTCACTACAAAACATTTTAATGATCCAAAAAATATCCTTTATAATCATGTTCTTTAAACAAAGTATAATTTTACCAGCTGGTCATTTCTTCAGTAGCATGACTGGTGTTGGGATGTGAATGTTGACATTCGGTTAACCGTTCGACGCGGCACAAATTTGATATTTGAATATCAAAATCACTATTCGGTTATTCTACAAGTGCAATAGAGGCCTGCAACCTGACGAGCTCGACTAGTTCTGACAAACTGTCTGTTTTTTCCAAGTATAGGACGAGTTAGGGGCTGTTCAAGCATGCTTTTGTGTGTATCTGCGCTGTTATAGATCAGTGATACTGACACACGCTGGACGGGCGTGATGTGTGAACCAGCCCGGGGCAGAGCGCGTATACTGGTAGTGACAGTTTGATTATTTTTGTTTGACATTAATGCAAGATTTTAGCATTTCAAGATTTATGTATTGTACTAATTAGACTCATAGCTCCCTGTGCACTTTATTAGCCGCTGTTTTGATTAGCGTTTGAGGAAATCCCATTACAAGAAAAATTCTTTCTTCCCGCGTCCCACCTCCTGACGAAGAACCATTCACGAAACCTCGCGGTTAACCGAATGTTAAATATGGTAACCATTCACATCCTTAGACTGGTGATGTGCATGTTGTAACAGGAAAGAGGCGTTTCAGTCACTCGCTCAAATGAAGAGGTGGTAGAGAACTCTCGTGTCGTCTTCCTTGCCGTCAAACCTCACCTCATTCCAAAAGTCCTGAATGAAATCTACCAGTATGTTACTCAGGAACACATCATCGTTTCCATGGCAGCCGGAGTTACTCTAGCAACACTGGAGGAGGTGAGCGCTTATTATTCCATGAATCAGTAATCTTAAAGGACTAGTTCATTTTCAAGAAGTTAACTTCGACGCTGCGGCAGCAGCTGACGCTATGGGAGCTCCCGTCAGTGGCCAGGACTTTGAAACCTCCTATGTTGACATCATGATGAGCAAATAGGTAAACCAATGCGCCATTGAGCATCTTGCAACTGGTCAGCGAGAACGAGTTCAAGTTGCATTAGCAAAGAAGCACCTCTTCAAAACTGTTCCGGGTTTGTAGTGTGTTTCATTGCACTCCTAAAAGAGTATCCCGTTGAATGCCGGGAATGGAAACGCTATTCTCAGTTATTGCTGTTCAGTATGCCGGAACACTGCCATGTTCCAGCACGACTGCCAGACCTCGTAGCAACTGCATGAGGCACAAACAAGTTCACAGAAGTGAGCAAAAATCCAGCTGTGTTGACTCCGTTGCACTGAGCGACCACAACCTCAGTTGGTAGCGGCGTTCAGCTACCGGCGGGCACACACCGAGCACAACTCATTCTGTCCTTCACCATACGATGCAGGGCTTAGAGGTGTAATACCTCCTCGCGAAAGATGGAATGGAGCAAGTACTGGCATGTGAGGCACAGAACTGCTTCTAGAGTTGTTAATTTTCTGGTTGCCTAGTAGGACAGAGGGCTGGTGCCCATACTGGACTTAAGGTCGCCTGAATTGGACACTTAAGTCTCCAGTCAAGGTACGTACCCAGAGACAGATTTTGTCTAATGTCCTTCCTCAATTTTATTATTGCCTCAACGATTGGTTGCAGATGGTTCAATCGCAGGTACAAGCATGCAAGCACAGAGACCTGTGCTAGCCTATTGGGACAGAGTGCCCGTTCAGCAACTTTGACTCTGTAAATGGTAAATTATCTGCACTTATATAGCGCCTTTCTAACCTTAACGGTATTCAAAACGCTTTACTCTGTGATTCATTCACCCATTCACACACGCATTCATACACCAATGGCGGCAGAGCTGCCATACAAGGTGCTAGCCTGCCACTGGGAGCAACTTGGCATTCAGTGTTTTACAACCTGCATTTATTTTCCCTCCCTTCCCAGATCCTTACAGGGGAAGAAAGTAGATCACTGACTGCTTGGATAGGTTTGGTAATAGAGGCTCTGGTCTGTCTATTCCCAGAGGTTAAATTAACTATTAAACTACCCTGTTGGCTAGTGTGGTGCCAACGCTCTTGGCCAAGGCGATCGCTCTGCTCCCCTCATTACCGCTGACCAGGAATAGGCGTTGAGGCATTGCCCCACTACCCAGCATTGCTACTGTCTTATGGTTTCCACCAACCTTCCCATTTTTCAATGTGAAGGTGTAGCTCCAACAATGCTTTTGAAGACCCTGTATCGGCTAGTAGGCATTGCACATCAGCGCTATTACATGATGGTATACGACTCCGTTAGCATCAGCTTCTGGTGCAGCATCAAAATTGTCTTCTTGAAAGGGAATGTCTCGGTTACGTTGCGTAACTTTGGTTTTCTG
>NC_068305.1:40303890-40358890 GCF_025860055.1 Xyrauchen texanus
ACGCTCATGAATATTAGTAAGATCACGCTGACGTAACGTTGCTTGTTAGCCTTCCAGGAGCTTCCCATGTGGTGCCTAATTAATATTCATAAGCCAAAACCTTCTGTAGAAGCCCACTTACAAACGTCTACTAATGAGATATGCTTACCAAGCAAACGTCACGTTGCGTCATTAATATTGATGAGCCAACAGTTGTGTTGTGGCACACTGACCAATAACAACGCGGACGGCATGTTCTGTCATTAATATTCATATTCTAATCCTTCACGCCTTCCAATCAGATGTGGCTTACTGGGCAAACGTACTTAATATTCATAAAAGCGAGATTCGTAAATTCGCTCCCGTTAACGGCAGATTCCGGTCCGTCACGTTGATGAATCTGAAGTGATGCTACCGAGAGGCGCATCTGCCCGCTGATGATAAACAGATCTGCTCCTGAGTGCGTTCTTTATTATTTCGGTTTAATCTGCTCTAAAATAGCGAGCACCGATGCGTTTACCGGGAAAACGGGGAGGTTTAAAAGCATGAGATATTGAAGAACAACACCGAGGAAGGACGGCGGCTGCGCCCATGGCGGGTCCCGCATTCACGGGAGCGCACGGGACCTGGATCACCGCTCGGCTACGGGAGAACGCGTCCTCTTCTTCGTTGTCATTATCATCGGTATCGACCGCGTCCACAGATAAACCGCGCAAACGGAGAGCGTTTAATCTGGTAAAACTGCGGCAATCGGACGCCCCCGGCAACAACAACACACCGTTTGTGATCTCCGGTCATATCAAGCACATCTGCAGTAACTGCAGCCGCGGGAATGAGATCTGGGACGGTGAGTGAAGCTGAATGATGCAGCCGCGAATAACGGGCCCGTCCGGACAAATGCTCGACCCACAAACGCGCGTGATGGTCAGAAATCAGATATGGGACAATTTAACCCCATTTACATTTACACATATTGCATTATGTGCTGATGAGCAGTGTTGGGTGTAATGCATTAATAAGTGATTAATTACTGTAATTAAATTACTTTTCATTGAAAGTAAGGGATTACTCTTAATTTCTCAGTAATTTAAATACAGTTACTTCTGATGTATCTGCGGTAAATAATATATAGAGACTATAGAACTATTCTATATAAAACAATAGTGAAATTAAAATCAAAATGTAATGTCTAATGTTAAAATATATGTTTTCTAATTTAACGCCAGCCCTTTAAATTCTTTGGCCAGCTCATGAATAATTTATTTTATTTATTTGAAATAATTTAAAAGAACAGTTTCATGTCTATCCTTGTGTTTTTCATCTGATCGAGGTTGATCAGGGTTTAAGAAAGTAATTAGTAATGAGTAATGCAATTACTTTTTGTAAGTACAGTACAGTAATCTAATTACATTGTAGAATATGTAATTAGTAGTTAGTAATTGATTACTTTTTAGAGAAACTTACCCAACACTACTGAGGAGTTGTTTTTAATCAGATAATTCAACATTTTAATGTTTAATATTTGTTTACTGTTTTTAGTTAAGAGGTTTTTTTAAACTTCCTGTTGCCAAGCATCCCCAAATATGATCCCCTTGTGAGGTGTGAGAAATATATTATGAAGACATGGTGTTTGCAAAATTAAACCAAAGCAAAATTAATTACTTAAATATTTATATGGAAAATATATATATTTTTAATTAATCAATAAAGAGAATAGTGCAAGTGAAACCCTTATTTCTTAAAAATAATAATTTATTTTTATAATATATTCAATTAAATGCAGATTTTAATTAAATTTTCATGGTTTAAATCTATTTTTGTCAATACAATAAAATAATCCCATGAAACAGTAATAATTTCAAATATATATATATATAAAAATGTATCTCAAAATTTTTGTGCTAATTTTGTTGTGTTGTAATCGTGCGGTTTACTTTTGTACCCTACAGAATGTTGATCCTGTGTATGTCTTTTAAAGTCGACCCAGCACACGCCGGGGTCTCACGGCGAAATCGTCAGGACTCGGACGACTTTTCTAAATTTGGCTAATTCGTATGATACCGTGTTCACTACAGCTAATGACGTCGCTGGACATCGTTTCCATTTAATACGCAACAATAACTTGCTTCTGTCACACACAGCAGCTTGGGTGTGGCCTGGGTAGCTCAGTGGGTACTGACGCTGATTATCACCCCTAGAGTCATACGTTCGAACCAGCCAGGTCTCCTAAGCAACCAGATTGGCCCTGTTGCTAGGGAGGGTAGGGTCAAATGGGGTAACCTCCTCGTGGTCGCTATAATGTGGTTCTCGCTCTCGGTGGTGTGGTGAGTTGTGCTTGGATGCCGCGGAGAATAGCGTGAAGCCTCTGTAACCGAGATGCACTAGCTAGACTGATGCTAGAGGCTGTAGCCTTTAGCCTCCTTGTTAGCGCACCCACCTCCCACGCCGGAGACATCGGTTCAAGCCCGTTCGAGCCGGGTGACAGGACGGTCACCCGCTCGAGCGGACTCAACCGACGTGTGCTAACAAGGAGGCTAAAGGCTACAGCCTCTAGTGTCAGTCGCTAGTGCACCTCTTGAGGTCAGGAGAGTGAGGTTTACACACTGCACTGCTATCTACCAGCTGGCTCCTGTTACACTTCCACACGTGCTACGTCTCCACGGCAACGCGTTCAACAAGTCACATGATAAGTTGCGCGGATTGATGGTCTCAGACTGCCACCTGGATTGAGCATCACTACGAGGACTTTGAGTGCCTCCGGAATCACAAATCGGATAGGAGGGTAGAGTCACGGGGTACACCTCGGACGCTACAATGTGGTACTTTGGTGAGTGGTGAGTTGTGCATGGATGCGGAGATAGTGAAGCCTGTATCAGGCACTAGCACTGCGCTAGAGGCTGTAGCCTTATCCTCCTTGTTAGCTAATCGAGAATAAAAAAAGTGTAATGGGTAAGGGCATAATATTAATAAGTATGCCCTTAACGCGCTCGCGCTTACTTCCGCATTAGACATCCAAGAATTTGCACGTGATGAACATGGTGTGACATCACACGAAATAGCCACATCGTAACTTATGTACGACTTTACATGAGATCGGGTCGGTCGACCCTGTTTACTATCTTCATACACATTCCAGGTGCACGATACATCAGTGCATACGACTGTAAAGAAATAAAAACGGTCTTGTTAAAAGGTAACCAAATAACTTTGAAACAACTTTCCTTTTTGGCTGATGTCACCAAGCCCCAACCTACATTTTTATATATATACCCGGTTTTATTAAAAATCGCACAGTGTATTTTGTTATTAAATATAAATCTTAAAAACGGTCTGAAGTATTTTCTGAATGTCAGAATTTCAAAGCAAAATTGTTTGCATGCCGAAAAAGTGACCAAATTAATCTAATTAAGTGACTACTTATTTCTTCGGCCGGTATAGAAGTTGGACTGGATACAGTGGCGAAGCTAGGGGCTGTCCACCATGGACCGAAGCCTGGCCACCCCATTGGCTATCCCACTCGCAGTTGCTGTTTTAGTAACTGTTTTACATTTACATTTATGCATTTGGCAGACGCTTTTATCCAAAGCGACTTACAGTGCACTTATTACAGGGACAATCCCCCCGGAGCAACCTGGAGTTAAGTGTCTTACTCAAGGACACAATGGTGGTGACTGTGGGGATCAAACCAGCAACCTTCTGATTACCAGTTATGTGCTTTAGCCCACTACGCCACCACCATTGGTAATTGTTTGGCACAATTTAGTTCTTTAGAGGTGAAATCACTTTAACATGTGCACACACCAAGGTCACCAAACCTCTCCGTCCCGGGTGTCGTTGTATCCACTCACCCAACCCAACTTGGGGTTCAGTGTCTTGCCCAAGGACACTTCGGCATGTGGAGTCATGTGGGCCGGGAATCAAACCACCAACCCGGAGATTAGTGGCCGACCCGCTCTACCACCCGAGGCATCTTTTACACTTCTTAGATGAATCTCCTGGGTTTGGAAGATTGGGATTATACTCACTCTTTTCCCTGTCTAATTTACTCCTTTTTACAGAATAATTGTGTTTATAATAAAAGTGCCTTTTTGATGGGACGCACGAGTTACCAAATGGAAAAAAATTATAAAAATGTCTGAAAACATCAGCCTAATCTGACAGGTCTGTGTAACGCCCGATTCCCACTACTTAGTAGGTCCTTGTGGTGGCGCGGTTACTCGCCTCCATCCGGGTGGCGGAGGACGAGTCTCAGTTGCCTCTGCGTCTGAGACCGTCAATCCGCGCATCTCATCACAGTGACTTGTTGAGCGCGTTGCCGTGGAGATGTAGCGCGTGTGGAGGCTTCATGCTATTCTCCGCGGCATCCACGCACAACTCACCACACGCCCCACCGAGAGCGAGAACCACATTATAGCGACCACGAGGAGGTTACCCCATGTGACTCTACCCCCCCTAGCAACCGGCCAAATTTGGTTGCTAAGGAGACCTGACTGGAGTCACTCAGCACGCCCTGGATTCGAACAATACTCGCTGAGCTACTCAGGCCCAATCGCATTTTTTGCACATTTACATGGTGTGATTTAAAGGGATAGTTCACCCAAAAATATACTCAGTTCGGTAATTTTCTGACCATCATGTTCTTTAAAAACCTGCATCATTTCCTTTCATTTATTGAACACAACAGTGACGTTTTGAAGAATAAGCTGCTCTTTTTATTTACTATAAAATTGGATGATGATTTTTACTGTTAAGCTACAAGAAGCGCAAAAGCAGCATAAAATAACATAAAAGCGGTCCATACGACTTGTGCGCAATATGTAAAACTCTTCTTAATATCTTAATATAGAGCACAAGTTATATGGGATACTTTTATGGTACTTTTTGGTGCTTCATGGGACAGTGGCTTGGACATTCTACAAAAAGTCTCCTTTTGTGTTCCATGGAATAAAAATAACCGCGTACAAGTTCGAACGACACGAGTGTGAGAGTAAATGATGGCAAAATTGATATTTTTGGGTGAACTACTTCTTTTAAATGTCTCGTCTTGTCTTGTGTTCAGTAGAGGGCGTTGAGCGTCTGGCGGCGATGCGCTCGGATTCTCTGGTGCCCGGAACACACACGCCACCGATCCGCCGCCGCAGCAAACTGGCCAGTCTAGGACGACTCTTCAAACCATGGAAGTGGAGAAAGAAAAAGAGTGACAAGTTCAAGCAGACATCTGCTGGTAAACACATGCATGTACAAATACTGCACACATGCACAACACATCCGTACACACATCTGTACACACACACATACAGACTGATGCGCTGCCGTTTTCAGTTTTGGCTTGTTTCGTGAATTTTTGACAGCTCTGGAGAGGAAGATGTCGACACGTCAGAGCAGAGAAGAGCTCATCAAAAGAGGAGTGTTGAAAGAAGTGTACGAGACGGGTAAATACTGACACACACTCACTAACACACAAACATAGCGTTGCAAAGCATGTCCAAGAAAAATATAAAAAGTTAAATATGGGTCAAAAGTATTATGTTTTTAAATGACTGGAGATGTGTTCATATTCTTCTAATGTTTTAATAAAAAAATAAAAAAAAATATTGAATTTTTTAATAATAATAAAGTAATATATAGATAGAAAATGCTTCAGATTAATGGTTATTTTAAGTGAAGGCAAATGAAAATAGTTTATTTAAAAGAAAATATTTAATAAGAAATATAAAGTGAAATATAGGGATACAATTATTAAAACATTGTTTCTTGTAAGGTTAGGCAAAGAAAAATAGTTAATACAAATAATAATAAGTCTAAAATGATCAAAACATTGGTTCTTTTTATTGCTGGCTAAAGAAAATTGTTCATTTAAATGTAAAATATTCTATATTTTTTGGCCTAAACTTAAAGGAGACCTATTATGCCCCATTTTACAAGATGTAATATAAGTCTCAGGTGTCCCCAGAATGTGTCTGTGAAGGTTCAGCTCATAATACCCCACGGGTCATTTATTATATCATGTTATAAACGCCTCTTTTTGGGTGGAATCACAAACACGCTGTTTTTGTGTGTGTCTCTTTAAATGCAAATGAGCTGCTGCTCCCCGCCCCCTTTCAGGAAGAGGGCTGTGCCTTCGGTTACAACAGCAACAACAAATCAGAACCGATATGACTGAAAGTGTAAATACCGGAGTTCAGGCTGGACTGGGAAGAGAAATCGGTCCGGGACTTTACACAGCAACTGGCCCAAAAGTTGAGCGGGGGGTGTTCACTGTCCTTTTCTGCATATCGCGGCGCCGTTTTGTGGTCCGTACTGCATAACGCGGTGGCTCATTTTAGCTCATTATGGCCCATTCGTCCCGTTTCGCGGACGACCCACCGGCCCGCTCGGTTCTCCCGATGGCCAGTCCGCCCCTGATCGCCCCCAAAGTGCGTCGGCTCACCGGGAAAATGCCCGGTATGCCAGATTACCAGTCCAGCTTGTCCACAGCGTCTTCAGTGGCTCTCATGCCGGGATCACATGAAGACTTTTATGTTCACTTTTACAGCAACAACAGACACTTATGAGACATTATTCTTCTCACTGTATCTGCTCCAGGACTGTGTGTCCATCACTCAGGGGAGGAGCTATGATAATAGGGTGGAGTCCGTCACCAGTTGTGGGCGTGGCCTGCTCTAATGTGACGTCACTTTGAGTGGGTGGACTTTTAACACTGTAGGGTGGATGTGTGCACACACTGCCGACTCACATTTATGTACAAACACCATGTAAAAGTGAATTTTGCATGATAGGTCCCTTTAAAAGAAACCATGTTTTAATCATATTAGAACTATAATATATTTTAAGTTTAGGCAAAAGAAAATGTTAATAAAAGAGAGATTATTATTATTATTATTATTATTAATGGTTTGCATTATTATTTATATTAATACATTTAATTTATAAAACAGTAATATAATCCATAATTATTTTTATTACAGTAACACTTTTAATGTTTTTAACATCTATTTGCTCAATTCAACCACATACTGTAAAATTACATTTCTCTTTTTTTTACTTTTCTTGTTTAAGAAATGATCCTGTTTGTACCACGATGTCTTTTGTTTTTCCCATCAGTCATTGCAACACCACTCACACTTTCTCTGTAGGATAATTATATATATACAGTGAGGAAAATAAGTATTTGAACACCTGAGAAGATCAGTGTTAATATTTGGTACAGTAGCCTTTGTTTGCAATTACAGAGGTCAAACGTTTCCTGTAGTTTTTCACCAGGTTTGCACACACTGCAGGAGGGATTTTGGCCCACTCCTCCACACAGATCTTCTCTAGATCAGTCAGGTTTCTGGGCTGTCGCTGAGAAACACGGAGTTTGAGCTCCCTCCAAAGATTCTCTATTGGGTTTAGGTCTGGAGACTGGCTAGGTCACGCCAGAACCTTGATATGATTCTTACAGAGCCACTCCTTGGTTATCCTGGCTGTGTGCTTGGTCATTGTCATGTTGGAAGACCCAGCCTCGACCCATCTTCAATGCTCTAACTGAGGGAAGGAGGTTGTTCCCCAAAATCTGCAATACATGGCCAGTCATCCTCTCCTTAATACAGTGCAGTAAGCCCTGTCCCATGTGCAGAAAAACACCCCCAAAGCATGATGCTACCACCCCATGCTTCACAGTAGGGATGGTGTTCTTGGGATGGTACTCATCATTCTTCTTCCTCCAAACACGGTTAGTGGAATTATGACCAAAAAGTTCTATTTTGGTCTCATCTGACCACATGACTTTCTCCCATGACTCCTCTGGATCATCCAAATGGTCATTGGCAAACTTAAGAGCGGGCCTTGACATGTGCTGGTTTAAGCAGGGGAACCTTCCGTGCCATGCATGATTTCAAACCATGGCGTCTTAGTGTATTACCAACAGTAACCTTGGAAGCGGTGGTCCCAGCTCTTTTCAGGTCATTGACCAGCTCCTCCCGTGTAGTTCTGGGCTGATTTCTCACCTTTCTTAGGATCATTGAGACCCCACGAGGTGAGATCTTGCATGGAGCCCCAGTCCGAGGGAGATTGACAGTCATGTTTAGCTTCTTCCATTTTCTAATGATTGCTCCAACAGTGGACCTTTTTTCACCAAGCTGCTTGGCAATTTCCCGTAGCCCTTTCCAGCCTTGTGGAGGTGTGCAATTTTGTCTCTAGTGTCTTTGGACAGCTCTTTGGTCTTGGCCATGTCAGTAGTTGGATTCTTACTGATTGTATGGGGTGGACAGGTGTCTTTATGCAGCTAACGACCTCAAACAGGTGCATCTAATTTAGGATAATAAATGGAGTGGAGGTGGACATTTTAAAGGCAGACTAACAGGTCTTTGAGGGTCAGAATTCTAGCTGATAGACAGGTGTTCAAATACTTATTTGCAGCTGTATCATACAAATAAATAGTTAAAAAATCATACATTGTGATTTCTGGATTTTTTTTTTTAGATTATGTCTCTCACAGTGGACATGCACCTACGATGACAATTTCAGACCCCTCCATGATTTCTAAGTGGGAGAACTTGCAAAATAGCAGGGTGTTCAAATACTTATTTTCCTCACTGTATATACACTCACCTAAAGGATTATTAGGAACACATACTAATACTGTGTTTGACCCCCTTTCACCTTCAGAACTGCCTTAATTCTACGTGGCATTGATTCAACAAGGTGCTGAAAGCATTCTTTAGAAATGTTGGCCCATATTGATAGGATAGCATCTTGCAGTTGATGGAGATTTGTGGGATGCACATCCAGGGCACGAGCTCCTGTTCCACCACATCCCAAAGATGCTCTATTGGGTTGAGATCTGGTGACTGTGAGGGCCATTTTAGTACAGTGAACTCATTGTCATGTTCAAGAAACCAATTTGAAATGATTCGAGCTTTGTGACATGGTGCATTATCCTGCTGGAAGTAGCCATCAGAGGATGGGTACATGGTGGCCATAAAGGGATGGACATGGTCAGAAACAATGCTCAGGTAGGCCGTGGCATTTAAACGATGCCCAATTGGCACTAAGGGGCCTAAAGTGTGCCAAGAAAACATCCCCCACACCATTACACCACCACCACCAGCCTGTCTTGACCAGGACCACACCCCTAAATGCATTGAAGCAACTGCCATGTGATTGGTTGATTAGATAATTGCATTAATGAGAAATTGAACAGGTGTTCCTAATAATCCTTTAGGTGAGTGTGTGTGTATATATATATATGTCAAGTGTTGACGGTGCCTTTGTTTGTAGATGAGGTGAGTGTTGACAGCGTTCATGTGTGTGTGAGTGATCTGGACAGACCGACAGTCATCAGTCCAGTATCAGAATCTACAAACACCAGCGTCTGCGGGACAGGTGTGTTACAACACTCAACTTACGTCTTTAAATGGCTCATATCCTACAGTATTTTATCCTGTAGTTTTTTTTTGTCATCAGCTTATTTTCTCTGTCCGGTGTAGTTTCGTTCTCAGAGGTCCAGTCGCCTGGAGAGACAATGACAAGTCTCTCTGATCTCGTCTCAAAGCCATCTCAAGCCCCGCCCTCTGTCAAACCTGTGGCGTTGCCAAGTGACAGCGCTGACATCACACACATAAGGCCACCATCATTAAAACAGCCTCCTGCCTTACCGCCGAAGCCATACAGCAGAATACCCAACCACTTGACAGGTAGCACACTACCGAGGGCTCTTCTGTAGACTTCTCTCTCAAGTGTCCGATGAACTCAAAACATCCACTCCAGTCCACCCAGAACATTTAGCCAAAATAAACTGATAAGGAATGTTTCAGAAAACCCTTGTGATTATGAAATCACAACCATGAGCTCATTAACATATGCCCGCCCACATATACAACAGGGCTGGACGATATAGCAACAGATATTTTTCCCAATTAGGAACGCCCAATTCCCAATGAACTCATGGTGGCGTAGTGACTCACCTCAATCTGGGTGACGGAGGACGAATCTCAGTTCTGCGCATCTTATCACGTGGCATGTTGAGCGCGTTGCCACGGAGACGTAGCGTGTGTGGAGGCTTCACGCCATTCTACGCGGCATCCACACACAACTCACCACACGCCCCACCGAGAGCAAGAACCACATAATAGCGACCACGAGGAGGTTACCCCATGTGACTCTATCCTCCCTAGCAACCGGGCCAATTTGGTTGCCATGGAGACCTGGCTGGAGTCACTCGGCACACCCTGGGATTCAAACTAGCGAACTCCAGGGGTGGTAGCTAGCATCTTTACCACTGAGCTACTGAGTACTTACATACCAGAGGTGGAGCTAGGGGGTGGCCGTGGGTCCCATTGGCCACCCCACTCGTAATTGCAGTTTTAGTCATTTTTTGGGGTAATTTTTGGCACAATTTAGTCCTTTAGAGGCGAAATCATCTCCGTACAAATGTACAAACTTAACACGGTCGCCACACCTCTCCGTCCCAGGTGTCATTGTATGGGCGTGCTGAGCTACTCCATCCAGGTCTCCATGGCAACCAAATTGGCCCAGTTGCTAGGGAGGGTTGAGTCACATGGGGTAACCTCCTCGTGGTAATCTAAACAAATTTGCATAGAACTTTAATCAAATGTAAACAGAACAATTGCTGTTCAACATAGCATTGCATCATCAAAGCACAATGAACACACCAGAAATAATATTTTAGCCTGTTTTAAGATTCAACCATTTTAAAAGTCCATCAAATAGAATTGCATAAAATTGTTTTATCAACAACAGAACTCTTGCTTGTGTGATATTGCTGTAATATAATTACTATTGATATATTAAAGCAATATCACACTCGCAGTCCTGCCGTACTCATCCAGTCATGCCTCTCATCCAATCAGATTCGAGGACCAGAACGAGGAACAGTTGTAAGTGAGCATGAAAAACGAAATGATGTTTCTTTTCTTGGTTTCTTTTCTTCTCTTTAGAAACACTTGCTAAACTGTCTCCACCTCTCCCTCCGAAGAAAGTGATGATTTGCGAGCCGACGTCTTCATTTGCTCTCAGATGTCTGCCATCACAGGCCACACACATGCACACACACACTCTCACACACTCTCACCCGCAGCATTATGCTACACTACCCCTGTCTATACACCCGCCCAGCCGCGTCATAGAAGAACTCAATAAAACACTGGCGCTCACCATGCAGAGAATAGAGAGGTGAGTGTATTTACACACACACACACACACACACACACACACACACAGACACACACTCACACACACACACATACAGACACACACACACACACACTCACACACACACTCACACACTCACACAGACAGACATACACACACACACACACACTCACACACAGATTCATACACAGACACACACACTCACTCACACACACACACAGACACACACACTCACACACACACACACAGACACACACACAGACACACACACACACACACACACAGACACACACACTCACACACACACAGACACACACACTCACACACACGCACTCACACACACAGACACACACACACACACACAGACACACTCACTCACACACACACTCACACAGACGCACTCACTCACACACACACAGACACACACACTCACACAGACACACACACACTCACTCACACACACACAGACACACTAACACACACACAGACACACTCACTCACACACACACTCACACAGACACACACTCACACGCACACTCACTCACACACACACTCACACAGACGCACTCACACACAGACCCACTCACTCACACAGACACACACACACACACAGACACACACACACACACTCGCTTACACACACACACTCACACAGACCCACTCACTCACACACACACTCACACAGATGCACTCACACACAGACCCACTCACTCACACAGACACACAGACACACACACACACACACACACACACACACACACACACACACACACACACACACACTCACACTCACACACAGACACACACACACACACACACACACACACACAGACACACACACACTCACAGACACACACACACTCACACAGACGCACTCACACACACAGACACACTCACTCACACAGACACACTCACTCACACAGACACACACACTCACTCACACACACACAGACACACTCACTCACACACACACAGACACACTCACTCACACACACACAGACCCACTCACTCACACACACAGACACACACACACTCACTCACACAGACACACACACACTCACTCACACACACACAGACACACTCACTCACACACACAGACACACTCACTCACACACACACCCACACATTCACAGACACACTCACTCACACAGACACACTCACACACACACACACAGACACACACACACACACACACAAACTCACTCACACACACACACAGACACACACACTCACAGACACACACACACACACACTCCACACAGACGCACTCACACACACAGACACACTCACTCACACAGACACACTCACTCACACAGACACACACACACTCACTCACACACACACAGACACACTCACTCACACACACACCCACACAGACACACACACACTCACAGACACACACACATACACTCACACAGACGCACTCACACACACAGACCCACTCACTCACACAGACACACACACACTCACAGACACACACACACACACTCACACAGACGCACTCACACACACAGACACACACACACACACACAGACACACACACACTCACAGACACACACACACACACTCACACAGACACACTCACTCACACAGACACACACACACACACACACACAGACACACACACACTCACAGACACACACACACACACTCACAGACACACACACACACACTCACACAGACCCACTCACTCACACAGACACACACACACACACACACACAGACACACACACACTCACAGACACACACACACACACACTCACACAGACGCACTCACACACACAGACACACTCACTCACACAGACAAACACACACTCACTCACACACACACAGACACACTCACTCACACACACAGACACACTCACTCACACACACACCCACACAGACACACACACACACACTCACACAGACGCACTCACACACACAGACCCACTCACTCACACAGACACACACACACACACACACACACACTCACTCACACAGACACACACACACTCACACACAGACACACACTCACACACAGATTCATACACAGACACACACACTCACTCACTCACACACACACACAGACACTCACTCACACAGACACACACACAGACACACACACACAGACACTCACTACACACACACACACACACAGACACTCACTCACACAGACACACACACAGACACTCACACAGACACACTCACACAGAAGCACTCACTCACACACACACTCACTCACACACACATACACACACACAGACAGACACACACAGACACTCACACACACACACAAACACACACAGATACACACACACACAGACACTCACAGATACACACAGACACACACAAACACACAGACACTCACACACTCACTCACACACACAGACACACACAGACACTCACAGATACACACAAATACACTCACACACACACAGACACTCACACACTCACACAGACACTCACACACTCACTCACACACACACACACACACACACACACACAGACACTCACACACTCACACACACAAACACACACAGATACACACACACACAGACACTCACAGATACACACACTCACACATACACACACAGACACACACACAGACAGAAACACTGTTCTATCATGATGAGGACTTTCCATTGACTTGAATTTTACAGTATACTGAAGCATTTGTTCTCTTGGATTTGGAGTATTTAAATGGCACATAACTCTGTCCGTGTCTATGCAGTTCTGTACTGCAGGTGATTCCCTCAGTCCTCATGGAGACTGAAGAAGAGAAAGAAAACAGAGACTCACCTGTCAATACACACACACTCCTCACACACACCTTCAGCACACACGACGAAGAAGACGAGGAAGACGATGACGACTCGCTGTTTACAAGTACGAGCTCTGTCGGGGTGTGTGTGTGTAGCATGTGTTTGTGTGTGTTGTGATTAATTATGAACATCTTTCATCTGTTTGTGTGTGTTTGAGCAGGTACACTGGCTCTACGGATCTTACGGAAAGATTCGCTGGCGATCAAACTGAGTAATCGACCGTCCAAAAGAGAGCTAGAGGATAAAAACATCCTGCCAATGATGAGCGATCAGGAGAGACTCGAGTCCAGGCAACAGATCGGCACCAAACTCACTCGGTCAGAATACACACAAACACATCATAAGAATGATTTTAGGGCGTTTTACACCAAAATTTAGTGTTAATTGCTCATTCTGTATAAACTGTTCAGGAGAAACATTTTAAGGTTTTAAAACGTTCGTAAAAGCAGTCTTGCGTAACACAATTAACACAAAATATCCATGTGAGCGGCCAATTTTTAGTTTTATGAAAAAACGTTTACAAACATTTTGCTCCAAAATTTGTGGACAATTAGTGCAAAATTTCTTTGTTAAATGTTTGCTTTACATTTTATGCCGATTATACCGAAATTTAGTTTTACAAATGTTTTAAACCGAAATTTGTGGACTATGAATGTGAAATGCATTTTATTTAAAACATTTTATGTTTTACTATGAATTTTTTTTTGTGAATGTTTTACACCAAAATTGTGGCCAACTTAAATTTATGTAATTAATTGATACAATTTTATGAATATTTAACACTGAAATTTTGTTTTATGAAAATTTTACAGAAATGTATGTACAATTAACATTTCCACGTCATTTTACGTTTAATGAAAAAAGTTTTATGAACATTTTACACTGAAATTTGTGGAAAATTGATGCGAAATTTCATTGGAAATTTTTTTTATTAATAAAAACAGTTTTATTAATATTTTACTATGACATTTAAATTTTATAAACATTTTACACAACAAAATTTTGTTTGATTAACGTTTTACTCTGATTTGTGGAAAACTTGTATGAAATTTCGGTTTGATGAAAATAGTTCTATGAATATTTTACGAAATTCTATGAAGTTTTATGAAATTTTTACACTGAAATTTGTGTGACATTTACGCACAATTTCTGAGTAAAATGTTTATTAAACCGAAATTTGTGAACAATGAATGTGAAATTTCAGTGTAAAAGTTTGTTTAACATTTTATGCAAACAGTTTTATGAATATTTTACTATAAAATTTAGTTTTGTGAATGTTTTACACCAGAATTGTGGCCAACTTAAGCTTTACGTTTAATGGAAACAATTTGATGAATGTTTAACACTGAAATTGTATTTTATGAAAATTTTACACCTAAATTTGTGTGCAATTTAATGAGTAAAATGTTCATTTAAAATTTTATGCAAACAGTTTTATGAACATTTTACAGAGAAATTGTAGACAAATGTTAATGTGTAAAACATTAATTTTACATTTAATGCAAAACGTTTTATGAACGTTTTACTGAGAAATTATTCCTGTGAATTTTGTGTAAAATGTTTGTTTTTACATTTTATATAAAAAGTTTTATGAACATTTTACTTCGCAATTTTGTTTTATAAATGTTTTAAACCGAAATTTGTGCACAATAAATGTGAAATTTCGGTGTAAATGTTTGTTAAATATTTTATGAATGTTTAACACTGAACTTTGGTTTTATGAACATTTTACAGACATTTTATATGAATGTTTTATACTGAAATTTATGGACAATTAACATTTCCACGTCATTTTCATTTTATGAAAAAAGTTTTACGAGCATTTTACTCTGAAATTTGTGGAAAATTGATGCAAAATTTCTGTGTAAAATGTTTCACATTATGTGCACAGTTTTATGAATTTTCTACACAAAAATGTAATTTTATGAACAGTTTAGCCCATGCTAAATTTGTGTGTAAAACGATCCTTTTACGTTTAATGCAAACAGTTTTATGAACGATTTACAGAGAAATTGTCCACAAATCAAAATTTGTGTACAACTCCCGTGAAATTTGTGTAAACGTTTTGCTTTTACATTTTATAATAAAAAAGTTACTTTTCTTTTTTGTTGTTTAACATTTTACACTGAAAATTGATTAAATTATTTATGCATTTTTACACACAAATTTTACTTTTGTGTTTTGCGTTTTATGAAAATAGTTTTACGAACATTTTACACAACAAATGTTTTTTAATTAACGTTTTACTTTCAGAAATTTCTGTTTAAAAGTTATATTTTTTTAATGTTTGATGAAAATAGTTCTATGAATCAAAAAATGTGCTTTACCAAAATTTTCGTAAAATGAGTAAAACGTTCATTTTAAAGCGATGTGTAATTTCAGTGAATCGCTTTCGTATTAAGTTTTACGAAAACATTTTTAGGAAATTTGTTTTTACAAAAAATGTCTGGGTAAAACGTCTTGTGTAAATTATTGCATACTTTTTTAGATTTTATGAAAATAGTTTTACAAATGTTTTGCGCAGAACTTTCACTGTGTAATTTTGTGTAGTTTATCTATTTTTTAACTTTACTAAATTAAGTTTATCTGTCTATCGGCAGTCGACTCAGTCAGCGACCGTCAGCAGAAGAACTAGAACAGCGAAACATCCTCAAACGTAAGTTAACATTCACAGCTGACGTTTAGTGACGTTAAAGTCTTCGTTATTGCATTTTGTATATTTCTAAATTAGTAGTTGAGGAACTGAGGTGGTAACAAAGGTTATTTGGAAGTACTCAAGGTGGGACAGAGGGAGATGGAGCAAGTTCGTCTATGCTATTTTTCATTGCATTGTCATTGCATCGCGGTTTGCTGTTTTTTAGCATCTTACACCATGAGCATTGCATTTATTAGATGCCTATTTAATTCAAAATAGCTTCATCATTGATTCTCTCTGTGTCTCTCTTTCAGCTCGGAATGAACAGGAGGAGTTGGAAGAGAAAAGAGAATTAAAAAATAGACTCTCAAGGAAGGTGAGACGAAGAGAGATTTTGCTAAAACGAGAGATTCAGACTGTGTTCCTATAGCAACACTATTTTGGGTTACGGCACAGATTAGATTAGCGTTACGCAACATCTTTAGGTATGTGTGTGTGGCGTCTGTTATATGTGAAATGCTTGTAGATTGCTGTAGAAATGGCAGGGCTCTGCTTCTTAGAGATTTAATTACATTTCCTCTCTATTCTGTATGTGTAGTTGAGTCAGAGGCCGACCGTAGAGGAGCTCAGAGAGGCGAAGATTCTCATCCGCTTTAGCGATTATGTAGAAGTTGCGGAAGCTCAGGATTACGACCGTCGAGCGGACAAACCCTGGACACGACTCACCGCTGCGGACAAGGTTCACCTGCTTTAAACTGTCCACCTTATAAGACAAATATAAGAGTATATGATGAGAGAATCTGGTCAAAACACACATTGTTCAAAAATGTATTTTGTGAAAATATAAATGCCTTAATATCTTACACACTTTTGCTTCTTGGGTAAATTCAGTGCTTTTAAGGGATGCTGAGGCGTTTGTACTAAAAACAGTGTTTATGTCTCTTGAAGGCTGCCATACGTAAAGAACTCAACGAGTTTAAGAGCACAGAGATGGAGGTACACGAGTCGAGTCGACATCTAACCAGGTGATCAAGCACACACATTCATGCAAGTCTATCTTGTATGTTCGTATTGCCAAATGTAATAAATCATACATGTGCAATCCACACACTCATCCGCAAAACACAATCACTACTTTACACACAATGAAGCACATTCATGAAACATGAGCAGAACAAATTTAGTTTTATGAAAATAATTTTATGGACGTTTTATACGTGTAAATTATTGCACTATACGTTTTTGCGTTATGGAAACAGTTTTACAGAGACATTTCTGGACAATTTATGCAAAATTTTCTCTGTAAAAGTTTTTTGACAATTTACATGAAATTTCGGTATAAAATGTTCGTTAAAGCAGTCTTGTGTAAATTTTTGCATCAAGCTTTTACATTTTTATAAAAATAGTTTTATGAAAGTTTAACACTGAAAGTTGTGGACAATTTACGTGAAATTTCGATATAAAACATTTGTAAAAGCAGTCTTGTATAAATTATTGCACTTACATTTTTTGCATTATGAAAACAGTTTTACAGAGAAATTTGTGGAAAATTTGCAAAAAAAATTATTTGTAAATGTTCTTTTGATATTTTTATAAAAATTGTTTTTTGAAAGTTTAACACTGAAATTCGTGGACAATTTACGTGGAATTTCAGTATAAAATGTTTGTAAAAGCAGTCTAGTGTAAATTATTGCACTATACTTTTTTTGCGTTATGAAAACAGTTTTACAGAGAAATTTCTGGACAATTTATTCAAAATTTTCTCTGTTAAAGTTTTTTTTTTTTACATTTTTGTAAAAATTGTTTTATGAAAGTTTAACACTGAAATTTGTGGACAATTTACGTGAAATTTCGATATAAAACATTTGTAAATGTAGTCTTGTATAAATTATTGCACTATACTTTTTTGGACAATTTGCCCAAAAATTTCTTTGTAAATGTTCTTTTGACATTTTTATGAAAACAACTGAAATTTCTGGACAATTTACGTGAAATTTCGCCAAAAAAAAAAATCGTAAAAGCAGTCTTGTGTACATTTTTGCATGAAGTTTTAAATTTTTATGAAATAAGTTTAATGAAAGTTAAACACTGAACTTTCTGGACAATTTACATGAAATTTCGGTATAAAATGTTCATAAAAGCAGTCTTGTGTAAATTATTGCACCATGCTTTTGCCTTTTATGAAAGTAGGTTTGTGGAGAATTTACGTGATAAATCGGTATAAAATGTTCATAAAAGTAGTTTTGTGGAAATTATTATCACTATAATATAATTTTTTGCGTTACGAAAAAAGTTTTACAGAGAAATTTGTGGACAATTTACAAAAAATGTATTTGTTAAACTTTCATAAAACCAGCCGTACATAAATTATTGCATAATGATTTTGGGTTTTATAAAAATTGTTTTATGAATCTTTTACACCAAAATTGTTTGAAAATGATGTGAAATGTCTGTGTAAAACGCTTGTTTAAGCAGTCCTGAGTAAATTTAATGTAAAAACGAATGTTTTACATTTGTGCAAAACGTTTATTCTACGTTTTATGACAATAGTTTTACACCTAAATTTTGTAAAACAAAATTACTGTGTAAAACGTTTGTAAAACCGGTCTTGAGTAAATTATTGCACCATGCGTTTGCATTTTATGAAAGTAGTTTTACACCAATATTTGTGGACAATTTACTTTATGTATCTAGTTAAAACCTTCGTAAAACTAGCCATGCGTCATTTATTGCATTGTGCATTTACTAAATTATTTACATATATAAAATAAGTTTTTTTTAAACAGTTTTATGAACATTTTGCACAGAAACTTAAATTGTCCATTTAGTGTAAATTGCTTATAAAACTATTTTAGCGCAATTTACGTAAAAATTTGTTTGAATGATTTACCCACAAAGTGTGAATATGTATTTTAATAATGTATTTATACACCCACGATTATGACTTTATTTCATGAAACAGCAAATTTACATACTATCCACAGTATACACACTACAGAGAAGTATGCTAATATGCTAGTATGCTAGGCCAAACTTTTTTCTCCTCCTCCATTGCAGGTTTCATCGACCGTAGCGGAAACTATGGGAAACTATGAACTCATTTTTCAGGAGCTGTTAAACTTTAATCAGATGCATTGATCAAACGTTGGTGACTGAAGTGAGACTAGTGCAATCGGGAATCACCCCGGAGGACTCGCCGATCGGATGCAGCTCAGAGCATCTGATCCCGCGATCGCCCTCCAGGAATATCGCCCCTGCGTACACTGGCCAATTCACCGCGGAAAGATTTGAAGATTGACGTCCATGCGAGAAAGCACATGTTTTGTGCTATATATCTGATATACGTGTATATTCTAAAGCATAACATTTAAAAACTGAATATTATGTGTTTTCGCCATTCATTTTATTTTCCCGGATTACAGTTTTGAGTGCATCAGAGAACGTGGTGGATTTACTAAATAATTCCCCTTTAATTTCTGTTCTCAAAACACAGAAACGCAACAGAAAAGACTTTTATAAAGAGAGCAACTTGCGTTATTACAAGCAAAATTACAAATATCTGTCTTTTAATTCACAGTTTTCTGTTCTACTGCATTTTTGGACAACTTCATGACACGCCCACGTTACACCGACCAATCACAGTGGAGGAGATCTTGATGGATGTGACAGGACAAAGCAATAATGCGTTAAAGCCTTGATTGTATTCTTGATGTTTGCTGGGACCCCACCCCAGTATACGTCCCTGTTTTTTGTCTCTTTAATGCTCTTTTGTCTCTGCGGTTAAGCACCCTACACTCTGATACACAAGCGTTTGGCTGAAGTTTGCTACGTAGGGTGTTTTATTTGGGGCACACCCTTTAAACTCTGCCCGACCTGGAGGGCACCATGTTGCCAAAACAGGCGCTCATATTCAAGAAGGATGAAAAAAAATCAGTGTTGTTTTTTTTTTTACAATTTTATTCTCAGTGATTGCAACGAACAACGTGTGACAACGATTTTTGGTTAATATTTATAAATATTTTTAACTGACTTTTATACTGAACACATTGGCAGGGCATTGAACATTAAAGGAAAAACCTAAATGAAAATGATCGTTATTATTAATGAAGTTCCAAACCCATATGCTGTCATTTGCGACTATGATGTCACTATGAGCTAGTTTTATAGGAAATGTCTCCTATAAACAAAATGACAGCAAACGGGTTTGAAACGACAAACATAATGACCAAATTTTCACTTTAAGCTGTGTTTAACACACAGAAGAGCAAAAGTCATGTTTTGAACGATTAAGACGTGTTTTACAGTTCTTTAACGTCGCTCTCTTGCGCTGCTGCTATTAGCTCAGAAACCCGCAAAGAGAGCGCGTGTGCATGTCATGTGACTGTCACTCTGGGATTATGTATGCAGATCCTCGTGTAAAGAAACGTAATAAAGTGAGAGTCGTGAGCTTGTGTTTCGTGTCTGTTCAGAAATGGGATGGCTAGCAACGTTTATAAAGTGTAGTTGTAATGCAATGGCCTCCGAAGTCAGGGAGTTGAAACTGAAGTTGTAGCCGCATTTAAAAAAGCCAGAAAAGTAGTGATGTCCTCATTAGCATAAACGGTGGGCTGGTCTCATACGGAGTGCATGGGCGTCCCGCAGTGTTTGTGCCAGAGGTCAATGGCTTTTGTGACTATGGCGTCTGTGTTTTCCTGCGGCATCTGTAGAGAGAATGCGATCAATGTAAGAGTAAATGCAAAAGTGTTCAGGGGTTTAGCCGTGTTTTAAACACGCATGTTGGAACATTTAGAGAAAACGAAATGACCGAAAAATATTTAAGGGATTGTCAGACAAACACATTTATTATTTGAACTGTAATGTTGTCTATATTGTATCTATTGTATCTGTTTTCGCCACATGAGTAACAAATTATGACAATTATGAGATGCTGTCACATTGATGCGCATTATTAGATTCAAATTCATCATTTTGACATAAAACGTTTTGATTATGATACAAACTCATAATTGATACAAAACCAGATTTCTAGTGCATCCGCCAATAATCGTGAGAGGTTTAAATGTTTCGTTAATGTTAATAATTATGAATAACAACATAAATAATGACTCTTTTATCTCATAAGTATCACTAGGGATGCACTGATCCGATACCTGGATCGGTATCGGCTCCGATACTGATGTTTTTCGACGGATCGGGTATCGGTGCGACGAGCCGATCCAAATCAGACACTGTGTTAGTCGTGTTTGTTACCGTCAAGCTCCAACAATGACATAAAAGAACCATTAAAACACCATTAAAGTAGTTAAAATGACTCGTGCATTTTATTCAAAGCCACTTGAAGACGTGCGACAGCTCCGTGAATCACAAAAGACTGTTTAATAAATAAATAAATAAATATATAAAATGCACGCGCAGCTCCAGCGCTAGCGAATGGCGCTGCTCTGTTAATGGTGCGTTCACATACAATGCGGAGAAAATATTAGTTTGACCGCTGGATTATAAATGCGTGTTTAAACTGGCGTTCGCGCGAGTAACAGCGCAACCCGCGAGTATTCCTGCTTCTCTTCCGTAAAAGGACAGGAGGAGGGGCTTCTATGACTTGGTTCATAGTAAAGTACGACCAATAGCTGGAATCAAGTAGACGCGCATATTTACCGAACTTACCAGGTCGTCCAACTTCCTCGCTCACTTTCCTCCAAGCGACGTCTTTTATCATCCGGTCTCTGTACATGTATGACGCTGTGTCATGTATGACACACCGCTACAATAGTTTTTCCAGATTTCTTCTGCTACTGCATCAGTGACATCCGGACAATCTCAATGCTAATAGGCTTTCGCGACAACGCGGCATGCAAATTTTTCGCCCAGATGAAAAATTTCAACTCGCGCGAATACGCGAATGAAGCGATTTCGCGTGTTCGAGTCACGTCATTTGCTTCATTCACGCCTGTTCGCATCTTTGCATTGACTTTGTTTGTAATCGCGCCGCGCGATACGCTCGCTACGCATTGTCTGTGAACGCACCACACCCTCGCGGCTATTTTTAGCCTTCACGCGGTGCACAATATTTGAGCGCTACTCATGAACATCATCTCAGATGTAGATGATCAATAGTTCGCTTCACTTATAATACGCGTTTAGAACGGCACCGGAGGAGCTTTTGACCAGAATTTGAAAAATAAGCGAATTAAACGACTGTGAACTCGCCCACAAATAGACACATACAGGACGTCCTGGAGACTTCAGAATGTCAAAATAAAAGCGTGAGGGTTTAAAAAGTGCTCGATTTAAATATATTACTGTTGTATTTAAAATTACAATTAAAAGTCAATACAAATAATATGAATAACTAATTATTATTATTATTATCATCATTAGTAAAAAAATAACTGTATGAATCCTTTAAAGTTCAGATATAAGTTGAAACATTTTAGGGGGGAAAAAGAGAAAAAAAAAATCCAAAAATAAAACACCAGAATCAGAAGAGGAAAAGTGGTATCAGTGCATCCCTAATTATCACTATCATGATTTTAACTATCTCATAATTGACTTTTATCTTAAATTATGACTTAATCTCATAATTGATGAATTATGAATCAGAATCTCATAATTATGTTGTTTTTTCTCACAAATATGACTAATAATTTTTACTTTATCTCATAATCGATTATCTCATAATTATGATTCTTAATTATCACTCACTATCTTATAATTTTGACTTTATTTCATAATTATGAATTTTTGGTATTAATATGACATTTTTATCTTAAAATGTTGAATATGTCAGAATTATAATTTTTGTTTTATATATATATATATATATATATATATATATATATATATATATATATATATATATATATATATATATATACTTTTTGTTATCTTAAAATTATTATTTGATCTCATAATTGATTTATTCTCAGAATTACGAATTTTTGGTATAAATATGAATTTTTTATCTTAAAATTATAAATTGCTGTAAACTAATAATACTCCACTACTCTAATAATTTTGAATTTATCTCGTAATTATTATTTATTTTTCTAGTAACTAACTTCTTATTTTGTTATTTACATTTTATCTTATAAATATTAATTTTTGCCATAAATATTTATTTTCATCTTATAATTGTGAATTTGTTTCTCAAAATTGAATATCTCACAATTATGAAGTTTTGTCATAAATTACTTAAAAAAATCATAATTATGGCAAAGGTCATAACAGAGAGAGATAATCTCATCATTATGACTTTTATCTTAAAATTATGACAATCTCATAATTAGGATTTAATATTTTATAATTTTAAGTTTCTCATAATAATTAGAATTTTTCATAATTTTCTTAATTATGGCTCAATATCTAATTATGATCTCATTATTATGTCTATAGATCCTAACTGACACTTATTATGTCATCATTTTGACCTTTTTATCACATTATTATGACTTTTGTGTAATAATTATGACCTTTTATCTCTTTTTATCTTTTATCTTTATTTTTTGTTATATATATGATTTTTTTTATCTTAAAATTATTATTTAATCTCATAATTGATTTATTCTCATAATTTTGACTCTCATAATTATGATTCTTAATTATCACTCACTTTCTTATAATTGTGAATATTTCATAATTATGAATTTTTGGTATTAATATGAATTTTTTATCTTAAAATGTTTTAATATGTCAGAATTATTATTTTTTTTGTTATATATATATATATGATTTTTTATCTTAAAATTATTATTTGATCTCATAATTGATTTATTCTCATAATTATGAATTTTTATCTCATTTTAACTTTTTATCTTATGATTTTGAATATGTCAGAATTATTATTTTTTGTTATATATATATATATATAAAACAATTATGAGATTAAATAATAATTTTAAGATAAAACAAAATCATATATACATATATATATATGATTTTTTTTTTATCTTAAAATTATTATTTAATCTCATAATTATGATTTTTTTTTTGTTGTCACAAATGTATTTATCACATAATAATGACTTATGTCATAATTTTTACCTTTTTATCACATTTTTATGGCTTTTTGTCATAAATATGACTTTTGTGTAATAATTATGACCTTTTATCTCATTTTAACTTTTTATCTTGTGATTTTGAATATGTCAGAATTATTATTTTTTGTTTTATATATATAATTTTTTTTTATCTTAAAATTATTATTTAATCTCATAATTATGATTTTTACCTAATAATTTTAACTATTATTACGTAACTGACTTTTTAATCTCATAATTATGACTTTTTGTCACAAATGAATTTATCACATAATTATGACTATTTATTTCATCATTTCATGATGCACGTCCTAAATATGATCCTGAAATGATTCTGTACGTTTCTGGTATCCGTGCATACATCACGTGACCGTTACTAGAGTTACACTGTACATAAATGCTGTTTGTGTTCGAGTGTGTACTCACATTAGACAGGAAGTCAAATACTCCCTCCGGTTGACTCATTCCCATCAGCATGATCTTGTAGCTGAGCAGAATCTCCACGGCAACAAACACCAAGATCTTACAGGAGCCACTGATGACCTTATCCCAGACCCTGCCGACCAATCACACGACCAACAGTCAACACAGAAAATATTCAAGTATGAATTCTAACATCAGGGTTATGATTGGATTCTAGTGTGACCTCTGTAAACTGGACTCTGGTAAACAGCCTGCAAAACAGCGTCTGAACCAGAGAGAGTACGGCAGAGAGTCCAGACCACCGGACATCTTCAGATGAGACAACAGACAGCTGTCCTCCTGAGACAGGAAGTGCTCCAGACTCTTCGGCTGAGAGAAAGAGAAAGGTTGAATCTTGAAAAAGCTTCATAAACCAATGAGAGAAATGTAGAAGTGTTTTGTTTGCTTTTTCACAAATGGTCAGTGAAAGGAGGTGCTCAACGTTCCCATTGGCTACTTTTGGATTTTATGTAAAGTGTTTTAAACTAATGTTAATATAATATCCTTATGATGTCATTAGTATCCAATAAAATGTCTCGCAATGTTAGAAGAAACATTTTAAGAGCAGCATTGGAGAGTGACAACTGTAAATATTAGTTTTCAGGGTATTTTCACATTTACAGGAATGTTTTGCTCCCTTTAAATAACGTAACACTGGACATTTTTAAATTCCCACAATGCAATGCAATGTTTGGAAACATACATTTATTATCTGGGTTCTTCATCCTCAGGAGATCAAACTGAATATTAGGAGCTGTTTATTTATTTAACCATGTCTTAAATAAAAATTATTAAAAAAATTATAATTTACTGAAGAAAAAAAAATATTAAAAACTATTTAAAAAAAATTATAACATTGAAATAATAAATACAACAGAAATATATAAAAACTATATAAAAAAATAGATTAAGCAAAATTTATAACATCAAAAAATAAAACAGTAAAACATTTAAATATATATATTTTTCCATGGATCACTGTATCCATGTGATCAGCCATCATTACCAAACATACAGCTCAATTTTGATCAAAATCACACAATGCACACAGAAGATATGGGACACTTCCATTTCTTGGCATAATGTTGCCTAAATTTGGTGACAGTCACATGAATCCCCTACGAGGCGTATTTAAAACTTCAGAGCCTGCAATTTAAAAACAAATCCAAAATGTCAGACTTCCTGTTGGGCGGAGCTAATGACTGTAATTATGAAAGTTGTCCGGTTTGATGAGAACAATATATGTACCTAGTTTCGTGGCTTTAGGTGGAAAAGGGGGGTGCTACAGAGCCCCTACACGCCCATGTGTGAACTTTTACCCAGCCCTTATGGCCGACAACTCTGATGTGTGTGCAAAATCACAAGATAACAAGAGTTGCATGCTAAACGTATTCCTCTGATGCATTAAAAAAAATAAATGAGACACCAAAAATGTTAAGTGCAAAGTATCAGTTTGTACCAGTACATCACACTTACCAGGTGAGGGATGGAGTCTCCAAACTTGTGATTAAACTGGTTGATGAAGCATCTGATCAGCCAGTAGCAGTCCACCGAGTCATCGACGATCTCCTCCATCGCCCGGGCGATAGACAGGAAGTTTTCATCATTCTCATCCTAAAAGAATACAATTAAACACGAACCCCAGATATGACAAAACAAACACAAACAAAAACACTCCTCACCGGCGGTCTCAGCTCAGTCCTCCGGGGAAGCTGTTGGCTCTCCAGCTGATACATGCGCAGGTAGAACTCTGTAGGGGGCGTGGCCGAGTGGATGAACCGCATGGCTTTTAAAGCGGCAGTGACGTCATCGAACTGCTCGGCACGGTATCGAGACACCAGAGCGTGAGAGTCGCTGTGAGGAGGTAAAATACCTGCGTACAGAAATGAAACGCCCACTTAGACAGGAAGAGACAATCTGACAGTGTTTGTGAATAATAATTCATGTTCTCACCCAGTAAGACTTTCCACACGTGTATCCTGTACATAGGACGGAAGAGGAAACCTCTGACTGAAGGTGCTCAACTTCTCCACATCTGAATGTTTGAAACATTTGCATTGAACTGACAGAACGACATTATATTTCCATCAGGATTGTGTGACCTTCCTTAATTGCTTACCCAGTGGATTGTCCTTCAGTAAAATCTCCAGAGATTTCTTCTCCTCCACGCCTCTGAAACCCACCTTCTCATAGTACGCCGAGCGGAAGTTTCTCTGTGGATCTTCAGCCATGATCACTGATGTAAAGCTGGAACAGAATAACAACACAGAAGATCTGAGACACATGTCTGCCCAGCCATGGAACCCCAAAAAATTTAAGAAACTACCGAAATGTCCCATGGCAATACCCTGGTACACCACGGGACGAGATGATTCCCACATTCACGTACCATCGTATTGACCTGGAACTGCACGGTGCTATAAAGACTATATCTACTGCACGTGATACCTCTATAGTTATAGTATGTAGAAATAGTTTGGGGTAAAAGGCGCCCTCGCCACCTATTTTGAAAAATACAAAAATTGAAATCAAAACAACCTTCCGTTATTATTATTTTCATCTTGATACACATTGCAAATTTTCCTTAAAGGAACAGTTCACCCAAATATGAAAATTCTGTCATCATATACTCACCCTCATGCCATCCCAGATGTGTACGCCTCCATACAATGCAAGTGAATGGTGACCAAAACTTTGAAGCTCATAAAAGCAGCATAAAAGTAATCCATACGACTCCAGTGGTTTAATCCAGCGATATGATAGGTGTGGGTGAGGAACAGATAAATATTTAAGTCCTTTATTTTACTATACATTTTCCTCCCTGCCCAGTAGGGGGCGATATACACGAAGAATGCGGATCGCCAAAAACTAAAGAAGAACTCTTAAGAGGGCTGTTTGAAAGTGGAGATTTATAGTAAAGGACTTAAATATTGATCTGTTTCTCACCCAAACCTATCATATCACTTCTGAAAACATGGATTAAACCACTGGAGTTGTATGGATTACTATTATGCTGCTTTTATGTGCTTTTTGATCACCATTCACTTGCATTGTACGGACCTACAGAGCTGAGATATTCTTCAAAAATCTTAATTTGTGTTCTGCTCATGAAAGAAAGTCATGCTGGGACGGCATGAGGGTGAGTAAATAATGAGAGAGTTTCATTTTTGGGTGAGCTGTCCCTTTAAGAGTTACTATGGTAAAACCATGGTACATTTCGGTAAGGAAACCCCGCTCTCATGGCATATTCCCTATATAAACTGTTATAATTTTAAGCTATTGTAATATGTATTTTGATGTCTGTTGCGTAAAAAATAATAACATTGTTTTAAAGTGTTCATCATAATCATAATGGGCATATAATGTCTTTTACGTTGTTGCTTAACTATTATCACGCATGTAGCGCAACGATTACATTTGAAACATATGTCTATACTGTTCATTTTAACACGTTTAAGAGTTTAATAATAGCTGTTTATTCACCTTCAATGTACAGGCTTTAGCAGGCCTCGGTCACATCCGCGTGAATTCCTCAGACGAGATCCGATCTTCGGTTTATTGTTCTAATAGCTTAACATTCAAACATCTGACTGTGGTTTAGATGCAAAATATGCTGAACTGTTCTCCTTGGCTCTTAAACGGATAACTTTAAATGCAGTAAATGCGGCTGTTATTTTGGCAGCTCTGTGTCCTCGGATATGATTCATGTCCTCTTGTTGTTGTACTTCTATATAAGACCAGCAGATGGCGCTCAAACAGAGCTGAGTCTCGAAGGTAACCGTCCGGATGCCAATGTCTCGCGAGAGTCACATTTGCTGTAAATAGAGCGAGGGTTAAGGTTGGATTTAGGAGTAGGGGTAACATTATGGTTAGTTTAGGGGTATATGTATGTGTAGGGTTTCTATAGGACTCCAAATACAAATTATGAACAGTATGTGAATGTCGCAAGCGCATCTCGCGAGACTTTCGGTATCTGCATGGTTACCTTCTAGATTCGACTCTCAATTAGATCAAGCGCTGTAGAGAAGCATGATGACGATATCCAGGGCTCATTATAAAACATGTAATATGGTGTAAAAAAAAAAAAAGGCGCATTAAAGGCTGAAATTCTGGAAAATAGAAATGCTGGCATGACTAGGATAAAATACTCTTTTTATTGTTATTTCTTGATGATAATGATTATTTAAAAACACCTTTGTCAACAAAATTAAAGTAATGTGGTGTAACCAACATGTAGGTTGGCAATCTGTTTACATTGACAAAAAAACAGATTGGGCCCCTTCAGGTCACATTCAAAAAAAAAAAAAAAAATATATATATATATATAATTTTTGTTATTACATTTATTTATCTATTTTTAAGAAAATGCTACAAGGTTTTTCAAAAATGAAAGATTACATTTCTAAGAACATGACACAAGAGTTTAAAACTAGATTTGTTTTATAAGATTTCTTATTTTTAACACCTCGGACAACCTTATTTTTCAAATATAAAAACTCTTAAGCATTAGCACCACCAATCTGTGCCACTGTTGCAGAAAGTAAACATTACAAATGACACATGATCGACTACATGCAGTATTTAAATGTTCAATCATAAAGTGGCTACAGGTTAAGTATGCATATGTTACAAGGATTATAAGGCAGTCCCTGTAACTATTGTACTTGCTTGTTTTTATTATTTGGGGGGTTACCTACTGGAATCTACACCCCTGGCCATAGAAAGGGGCACAGGAGCATTCCAAAGATGACGCCAAGTGAATGGGAACATATAATTAAAATGTCTGGAACACTGGGAAAAATCAGGAAGTCAATGGAAACTCTGGGACTAGGAATTAACTGTGCAAATTTCTGCTTTATAATGTCAATTTTAAGCCAATTAAATCAATAACTATCTCCTTTGTGTTTATAAAATAATTAGTTTCAGTGCACTTGAAAAAATAAATAAATACAATTCTGAGTCAACATTTTCAGAAAAATACTGTTTTCCTTTTCTTACACCAAAGGCATAAACCTCACCAAATGTTATTTATCTACATTTACATTTATTCAATTATACAATTATTCATTAATCATTCGTTATTAATATGAAAACAGGATTTAACATCTTATGTCATTTTGATTCTCATGTAAATACATTTTGTTATTTATATATCTATTAGGGCTGTCGATTTAACTGCGTGTTGCTCATACAGCTGAAGTTTCACTTACTGCCCCCTGGAGTAAACAGGTGGTACTACAAGCTTTAATTTCTCAGGAATCTTCCTTATTACGGTACAGGATTTGCCATTAATTGCATTAATTTTTTAACGTGTTATTTTTAATCAAATGAATCACACTTCACACGTTAAAAAAATTAACGCAATTAAATCGCAATGCAATTATTATTTGCCCCCCTCCTGGAATCTACACCCCTGGCCGCTTGTATCCATACAAAGGTGCACGAGAGCATTTCAAAAATGTGCATTGCACTGGGAACATATAATTAAAATGTCTGGAACACTGGGAAAAAAATATCAGGAAGTCAACGGAAACTCTGGGACTAGAAATTAACTGTGCAAATTTCTGCTTTATAATGTGAATTTTAAGCAAAATAAATCATGACCCCCGGCAATAAGGAAGATTCCTGAGAAATTAAAGCTTGTAGTACCACCTGTTTACTCCAGGGGGCAGTAAGTGAAACTTCAGCTGTGTGAGCAACACACAGTTTATACAGTGAAGAAATCAACCCACAACACAAACATGCGTTACATTCTTGCGTTCAAAACACTTGATAAAGTGCAAATCCGAACCTTTAAGTGATTTCAAGAGGTGTATTATGTATTAAACTATATTTAACTTCACATAGTGACCTAACAATGTATGTTTATGACGCAACACACCCGTCTCGGTCTGACGCAGGTGTAAATTGGCGGGCTCTTAAACAAGCCCTCATGTGAACTGTGTGTCAATGATTGACTTATGATCAATAATGTGGTAATAGACAATACAATTGTATTCTAAAGCCGCTTTTTTAACTATTTAATTTAAAGATAATTATAATTATTTCATCATTATATTGAATTAATGATATGAGGGGCTTTCTCAGCAAATATTTGTATATGCGATTAATTAATTGGGACACCATGTAATAAATTCGATTACAATTTGTAATCGATTGACAAGCCCTAATATATATATTTATATATATTAACTAGACAAAAATACTGAGAAAATAATTGTTTGAATTCAACTATGAATTGTACTGAAATTAACTGTATTTTCTGGAGGCCAGTGTGTAGTTTTGCAGAACAAATGGTCAAAGGGAAATTTCTTTACTGAACATTGATTTAAGACTATTGTTTGGGTATAACCGCACAAGTAATGAATAGATTTAAAGGTGTTTGTGTTTGGCATTTGTGAATTCATACATGATTGAATGTACAATTGTGAGGTCAGGCTTGGGTTGATATTTGCTTTTTGAGCGGGAATAATACTCCTTTTCCTCCAAAAAAATAAATAATTCACCGTTTAATCCAAGTGATACATTTTAAATGGTCTTTATTTGAGTAATAAAACTAAGATAAAAACATCAGAAACTGCATAGATGTAAATGTCACAGAGTAAGTCAGGCTAGTACAAAGGCAATAACGGGAAGGCACTGGGGAAAAACTACAGCAATTCAACGTTCTTAGTGGTGTGAAAACAAGAAAATTATATTCTAGCCATGTGATACAACCCCAATACTGAAAAAGTTATGACAGTCGAGTGTTTACCACTATGAAACAGCACCATTTAAGACACAAGTTTGTGGCATTTTGGGGGCCTGGGTAGCTCAGTGGTAAAAATGTTGGCTACCACACCTGGAGTTCGCTAGTTCGAATCCCAGGGTGTGCTGAGTGACTACAGCCAGGTCTCCTTAGCAACCAAATTGGCCCGGTTGCTAGGGAGGGTGGAGTCACATGGGGTGACCTCCTCGTGGTCACTAAAAGTGGTTAATTCTCAGTGGGTGCGTGGTGAGCCTGGATGCCGCCGTTGGTGGCGTGAAGCCTACACACGCGCTATGTTTCCATGGCAACGCACGTGATAAGATGCACGGGTTGACCGTCTCAGACGCTGCGCAATTGTACGGGGTCTTCGTTGCTGTATTGTGCGCTTCATAATGCGCCACACATTCTCATTTGGAGATGGTCAGGACTGCAAGTATGCCAATCTAGCACCCGCACTCTCTATTTATTCGGTCAGTATGTGGTTTGAAGTTGTCCTACTGAAAATGCTGGGACGTCCCTGGAAAAGACGGTGCTGGATGGCAGTATATGCCGCTCCAAAATTTGTACATATCTGTCTGCACTAATAGTGCCATCACAGTTGTGCAATTTATCGATGCCATGGGCAATGACACAGCCCTGGCTCAAACAGACACTGGCTTTTGGACCTGACGCTGATACCAGATTGGATGGTCTTTTTCCTCTTTGGCCAAGATAACACGACGGCTGTGTTTTCAAAAACTATTTAAAATGTGGACTCATTTAAAAAACACAGTTCCACTGTTCTACTATCCGTCTAAGTTGAGAGCGAGTCCAGAGAAGTCAGCAGCGCTTCTGGACAGTGATGATGTACGGCTTCTCCTTTACATAATAAAGTCTTAACTTGCATCTGTGGATACAGCGGCGAGTGCTGTTGACTAACAAAGGTTTACTAAAGTTGAGAGCGAGTCCAGAGAAGTTGGCAGCGCTTCTGGACAGTGATGATGTACGGCTTCTCCTTTACATAGTAAAGCCTTAACTTGCATCTGTGGATGCAGCGGCAAGTGCTGTTTACTAAAAAAATTATGTTTTTTAAGACAGTGACATCTGAGGGATCAGAGATCACGCGCATTCAGAAGTGGGTTTTCGCCTTGCCTATATGCACCGAGATTTGACCAGAATCCTTGAAGCTTTTAACTATATTGTGCATCGTAGAGGGTGAAATGCCCCCAATCCTTCCACTTTGTCTTTGGGGAACATTGTTCTCAAAGTGCAGGATTATTTGCTGAAACATCTGTTGGTAAACTGACAAGTCTTGAACGATCCTCGCTCTTGAAGGACTACAGTAGGGTGTTTTTGGAGGCTCCTTATATACGATGACACGGGTGCCTCACCTGTTTAACATCTCCAGTTTCACATCGCCTTATTTTAAATCGTCAAATTGTTATTAGTCTTAAATTGCTTTTTTGGAGCATGTTGCGATCATCTGATTTTAAATGACTGTACATAAAAAACAAAAAATACATCATATAATGTGTAGTTGTAGTGCTTTCAATATAGCAAAGGGTGAATATAATTGACAAATAATTTTACATACTGTCCAAACGTTTTTGGAATTGGGGTTGTAAACAACTTTCAAATCTGTATCATAAAATTCTTAAGCCAGACAGTTAGTAAACAGGTATTAATAAAAGGCACTTTCTGGACTAATCAATTCCACATAACTACGTATAAAGACAGATTTCTATTTGGTGGATATATGTGTTAAAATGGAAGCACAGTTAAAACAAATGGTGTTTAGGAGAACAAACTTGTGCTAAAGGAGTTTTTGCTGAAGCTTAAGCTGCGGTTTCTGGTAGAAGGGGACAAAGTGTAGTCCACACTGCCCCTACGGGATCCACTTAGAGAGCCGCTCTTAGACCCTGAAGCAGATCCTGAATTGGAAAGGTTGTAGGGGCTGCTGATTCCACGTGATGAAAATGTGGCTGCAGGAAGCATGCAGACGCCTGTGTTCTCCTCGGTCATGCAACCCTCCAGAGCCTCCTTGTAGGATATTCTCAGCTTGGTCTTGGGGCAGGTTAGGTTTTTGGTATGGTTGCGTGTATCTTGGAGCCTCTGAGCTCCTCTCATGTCAAGCCATCCGAGCTGCAAGGCCTCCTCGAGCGTACGTTTGTACCCAAGCTCTGGGTCAAACAAACCACCGGTTAAATACTGGAACACAAGGAAGCGCTGTCCAGCCTCATACGGAAGCATTTTTTCTTTGACTGCCTCGGCGGCGGACATCTTGCGCTTTGTTTTCGCATCTTCGAAGCCAATATACGCCTTCTGGGCAAGTTTTAGCCTGCTAGCCATCTCGTCATTCAGTATGCCAAGACGGGTTGCTTCCTGAATAGACATGCGGCGGCCATTTTCAGGATTGACGACCCCACCGGTGCATGCTTGTGCCTCGAGCAATTGTTGTGCAGTGATAGAATCGAGTATTCCTCGCTTCAGGGCTTCACACACGCTGATCTTCTCTATCTTCACAGTGTCAAAAATTGCTCCAACTGGATTCTGCTCCTCTATAGTTTCTAATAATGGGGCCAGTTTGACTGACATGCTGGAGATATGCTTGGCACTGTTTATTGAGGATGGATCTTGTGGAGTAGAAACACTTTGCACAGATTGTATGATTTCACTTTTGATGGTCTTGGTTGTCGGTGTCGTTTGGGATGTGAATGACGATGAAGAGGCAGTGAAGCTCAGAGGTTTGTTGAGGGTCTTCGCCTTGTTAATGATCATGTCAGCAAGCTGTGTGACTGTGATGTCTCCTGAGCGATACTTGTCAAATACCTCTTGGTCAATGACACCCTTATTAAGCAGTTCTTTCAAGTCATACTGAATGCCTGTTTGCATGTCCATTATGGCTGTTATGGTAGAGCCATCCGGGGCAGTGATGACTGTTTCCTCCCATTCGCACTCTTGCTGAGACAATTCCATGAATGTCTGGAAGTCTATGAGTTTTTTCTCGTAGGCTTCTCGTACCGTCATCTCTTTATTACTTTCTGGATCAACGATCAACACCCTTCTCTTTCTTGAGGAGTTCTTTAGCTGGCGTTTTCTTGTATCGTGTAGAGGCAGCAGCACCAGTCCTGTCTTCTTATCCGTGATGCAGCGGCTCTTCAGCTGCAGGTATGTTAGATTATCCTCCGTGTTGGGGTCAAAGAAACCCTTCGTGTCATCTCCTTCATCTTTCAGAATCTGGTTCATCTCCTCACCAAAGTAGCCCCTCTGATATGCCACATCGACATCAATTCTGTGACTGTGTTTAGGGTCAATAATTCCACCACTTCCAATCTGAGCCTCCAACAGGCGAATGCCGTGACCTTTCTCAATGATTCCACGCTCAATGGCTTCAAAAAGCGAGATGATCTTGTTGGTTCCAGGGTCTTTGTACCCAGTGACGGCTCTCTCGGCGGAAAGAAGCTTGTCTTTGAATTCCACACCTGCGAGCCCTTTCTTGCAGGCCTCCTCTACTGTGCAGTACTCATTGTTTATAGGATCCACCATGAAACCTGAGGCGGCCTGGGCCTCCAGAAGCTCCAAGGTAGTGCCTGGTCGCAGAAGTCCATTCTTCATAGCCTGAAAGACGGGCAAAGTGCAGTCATTGGCTTCATCATAGACCCCAGCAATGCAGGTTGATCCTCTTAGATAAGCCCGAAGCCTGTGTTCGATGTCTTGGCTGGTAATCTTGCCCTCTCTCAGACTTTCCACATCTGAGGGTTCCAGCAATTTTGCATCCACAAGGTCTGAGACACTAACTTCAGTACGGAGTCCCTGCACAGTCATGGGTTTCTCTGGAGCTGGAAGCATGAGCAAGCTGGTGGTGAGGTCAGCCTTGCATCGCTTTTTTAGGGTAACATAGTTGGCACGTAGACCGGTGTCAGGATCAATGTAGCACTCTGGTTTAATGTTTAGAGCTTGGTAAAGATCGTCATCGATGAGGTCACGGGCCATAGCAGTATCTTTCGAGAGATAGACGCTAAGGATGGGATCAAGGATCCCTCCTGCCGCCTCTTGTGCTTGCAGTAGACGCAGAGCTGTGTCTCGGTTGATAATTCCCTTCCTCATGGCTTGCCAAGCTGACAGGAGTTTTGCAGTTTTGGGATCCCGAAACCCAACGCAGGCGGACTCTGCAATCAAAAGCTGCTTCCTGTCAGTTTCATCCACAAGTCCATTTTGACAAGCCTCCTCAACTGTCATTTTCACATTAGCTCGGGGGTCTATCATGTACCCCGTGGCAGCTTGAGCCTCCAGCAACATGTTTGCACTCTCATCTGAGAGCAACTTTTGTTTTTTGGCCTCTACGAATGTCATTTTACCTTTAGGCCCACCTGCAAGCCCTGCAATCGCTCCTGTGCCTTTAAGATTGAGCCTGATATCGACGGCCACGTCCTGTACAGTCCGCTCACCCATTATCAACTGTGCAAATGTCCCTTTGTCAATCACGCCACAGTCCAGCAGCTGCTGCGCGGTGACTTTCTTGCGCACACCATCGAAGACCAGAGAGGAAGAGTCAGGTTGGTCTGTCTGGGTGCATTTGTTAGCACCATCTGACTTCTGCTGTGAGCTTCTCAGTAACTGGATCTCAGTCCTCTCTTGTTCCAAAGTCTGCAACTGCAGCCTGTTGCGTTCTTCAGTCTCCCTTAGTAGGGCCCTCAGCCTTTCCACCTCACTCTTGACAGAGTTAAACTGGCTTTCCAGAGCAGAACGCTCTAAGCTGTGCTGGCGTATTTTCTCTTCGTGAGTGTCACATTTTCTCTTCCACTGGGTAAAGTCCTTGTTGATACTGTCCTTCTCTTCCTTTAGCTGTGATTTCAGTCGCAGTTCTGACTCTAGGGAGCGTTTGATACGGGCAAGTTCCTCCTCCAGGTTTTTCATACGCATCGCATCATGTTCCATCATTTTCATTTTCTTGATGAGGGCATCGCGCTCTTGCTGCAGTTCAGTACACTGAGATTGAGAAATTTTGATCACAGAGGAAGTCTGCAATGAAAGGGGAAAAGGGAGAGAATGGTATGAATAGTCAATATCATTTTAAACATATTTTTACAGTATTTAAAGCTAAAGTGTGTATATATATATATTTGTATACATTTCGGCGGCTGTGGCTCAGTTTGTAGAGCGGGTCGCCTGCCAATCGCAGGGTTGGCAGTTCGATTCCCGGCCCACATGACTCCACATGCCGAAGTGTCCTTGGGCAAGACACTGAACCCCAAGTTGCTCCCAATGGCAGGCTAGCACCTTGCACGGCAGCTCTGCCGCCATTGGTGCATGAGTGCGAATGTGAATGTGTGAATGAGTCACAGTGTAAAGTGCTTTGGTTACCTCTAAAGTTAAAAAAAAAAGCGCTATATAAGTGCAGACCATTTACCATATTACCATTTAAATACTTCCTGTTTAATATGCAGAGTAACTAACTATTAACTATAGTTAGTTACTATTGCTAGATACTCTTTTAACTAAGTATTAATTATAAACTATTTGTAAGCCATAAACCATTTGTAGGTCAATCAAAAAGTGTAAACACATTTCTACGTTTAGGTATCCCAGACACAGCAACATTATTTCAAACAATGGCACGAGTTAGAGACAGGACTGTATCTGAGTGGTGGTGGTAGTGGTCTAAGCACATAACTAGTAATCTGGTAATCAGAAGGACGCTGGTTCGAGCCCCACAGCCACCACCATTGTGTCCTTGAGCAAGACACTTAACTCCAGGTTGCTCCGGGGGGATTGTCCCTGCAATAAGGGCCCTGTAAGTCGCTTTGGATAAAAGCGTCTGCCAAATGCATAAAAATGTAAAAAAAGAAAATGTATCTCTTTGGCCAACCAATGGAAGACGGGGGTGTATTCAGGAGACCTATTTGAAAAAAACATAATTTTTTTGTAGTTTTGTTTGGTGACACAAAATAACACACTTCAGCTTTAAACACAGAGCACAACACAAATCAAATAAAGTAACTATGTATGATTTTTCAGATATGATTTGTTGCAATCGATGACGATTTAACTAACATAACCGATTGGTTTTCAAGCTAAGCACATGATTTCATGTGGATCAGATCAGAATGGCATCTGTGGACACAATCAGACAAACACATCAAGATAATTTCATCTGAATGTGGATGTGATGGATGCTGTGGATGAATACGCAAAAGCAAAAAAGCACACAGCATCGAAGCTTGGGAAGAACAAAGCACAGAGGTGAGCACTTGCTTTAAGATGCAAATCTGATCAGTCTAGGGTGTGGGGCAGAAATGCAAATTGTAAAGAAATGCAAAATTGAGGCAGATGATTAGTGGGAGATTTTTTTGCATGTCAGAACATTACGCTTAAGCATGCAGTGCAAGAGAGAGAAGCATGCAGCTAGCTACATCTAAATCTACTTCAAGGATCTAACTTGAGAACACTAGATACCGCCTAGTACCTCGCTGGCTTGCTTTTGCACATTTTCTATCTCCTCTTGCAGTTTTTCTCTCTCTCGTGAGAGCTGCCGTATAAGCCGGTCATGCTCTGCACCGGCACGCTGACTGACGTCAAGCTGTTTTTGCAAAGCTGTGATTTGCTCTGTCATTTCCCGGTCTTCATTCTTTTTGCCGTTAAGCAGCTCCTCGCGCTGTAGACGCACAGCACGTAACTCCTCCTCCAGCCGGAGGCGCTCTTTAGTAAGCGTTTCGTTGAGCCTCTGCAGGCGCTCTGTCTCAGCGGTGTTTGTGTTCAGTGCAATTGTCTTCTCTTCCATGCTACGATGAAGGGCCTCGTAGCGCTTGTTGGCGTCTTGGACGTGACCCTGCTCTTGCGTCAACTGTAGTCTCAGAGTATTCACCTCAGCTTTCAAAGCGGCCAGACTCTGAGACGACGCTTTGTGCTCCTTCAAGGTGCGGTCCAGGGTGTCCTGCAGCTGCTTGAATTCTTTATCCACCTGTTTGGTCTCAAGACTGGTCTCTTCCTGGCTCTTACGCAGTGTGGTGATGGTAGACGTGTACTCGCGCATGGCCTGGCTAGACTTTTCAAGTTCCATTTCTGCTCTTCTGCGTTTTCCAGCCTCCTCTTCTGACACTCGTCGCTGCTTCACCAACTCACTTTCCAGTCGCTTCACCTCCTCTTGACGCTCTTGAATGAGGCTTTGTTGCCGCGCTATAGTCTGTTCAGACCGGCTCTTCTCAAGGGCATGGGCCTCCAACTCAACACGGATGAGGCTCAATTCGCAATGGGAGGAATGAAGCTGCATCAGCTCCTCGTTTAAGGTTTCATTCTTGGCTTTGAGGTCAGCCAACTCGCCTTCCAGTCGCCTTGTCTCCGCCTCCGAAGCTCTTTTCATGCGTCGCTCCTCCTCAAGACAGCACGTTAGATGGTTGATCTCAATGCTCTTCTCCTGCAGCATCCGATTGGAGCTTCCTTGCACTTCCTTCCATTTGTTGTCTGCTTCTTGTTTCTGGCTAAGCATCAACTGGAGCTGAGCTTCCAGCTCACACCGCTTCTGGGCTTCCTCAGTGCCAACACCGCTGAGTCTCTTTACCTCCCCTTCCAGGTTCTTCCTCAGTGCCTCCTCCTGGATGAGGGAAAGACGAAGCCTTTTCAGTTGCTCTTTCAACTCTCTAGACTCTCCTTCCAATCTTTCGTATTCCAGATTCATGGTGGCCGAATCACTCTCCTGCTGCTGCGAAAGCCTCTCCATGCTGGTTTGTGTAATGAGGATTTGAGACTCATAGGTCTGCTTCACCTCTTGTATCTCAATGCTGTGCTCCTGCCTTACCTTTGCCATCTCCACCTGTGCCTCCTTCACTCGCCGCGCCTCATCCTCCAACTCCCTGCGCAGACGTTCCACCTCTCGGGTCCGATCGGACACCGTCTTCTCCAACTCCAACTTGGCCCAGCTGGCCTGCTCCATTTCCTTGAGCTTCTTGCGCATGGTCTCATCGTATTCATCCTGCAAAAAAATACAGCGCTCCTCCACAATCTTCTTCTTCCTCTCCATATCTTCCAACTGGTTTTTGAGGTGGCGTATTTGCTCCATAAGCTCTTGCAGACGGTTCTCTGAGGAGTCTAGGCTCTCCTGCATGACCATGCACTTAAATGTTTGACTCCTCTTGACCTCCTCCAGAGAAAGCAGTTGTTGCTGCGAGTCACTCAGCTCCTGCTGGCATTTTAACAGAGCCTCTTGCAATGAAGCATTCGTGACATTGTTGTCCTTGATGGTGTCTCTCAGCTCCTGAAGGTCCTCCTTGAGAACTTCAATCCTGGTATTACTGAACTGCAGAAATCAAACAAGAAACAATCAGGGTCATAAGGTCAAGGGTAACATGTAAGAGTGCTGTGCCAAAACGGAGGTGCGTTTTATACATTCAGTTCTTCTACGTTCTTCAATGAGGCCACAAGATGTTTGTAGTAATCACTTGAACGGGTGAGTAATTCTAAGTAGTGTGCATTTAAAGAAGAGACCTAGGGTACAAACACAAGTACAAATTAGTAATATTATAATAAAACAACATTGCAATAAAAGGAATGTTTGTGAGTTGGTTGTGCATGTGTGTGTTAGTTTGTGTACCTCTTCTGAAATAGCAGAAGATGGTGACTGCAGGATAAGTCTCTTGATGGGGATGTTTAGTAATGTTTCTAGTCCAGCACCATAAGATGCTAACTCCAGCTCATAATTCTAAAGAGAGACACAGTTCACACTCGTTTGTTAATCAATGTCTTTTTATTAAACAAAAGATGTAATATATTCTCAGGTGTCCCCAGAATATGTCTGTGAAGTTTCAGCTCATAATACCCCACGGATCATTTATTATATCATGTTATAAACGCCTCTTTTTGGGTGGAATCAGAAACACGCTGATTTCGTGTGTGTCTCTTTAAATGTAAATGAGCTGCTGCTCCCCGCCCCCTTTCAGGAAGAGGGCTGTGCCTTTACAGCTCGTGCTTCGGTTACTACAGCAACAACAAATCAGAACCAATATGACTGACAGTGTAAATACCGGAGTTCAGACAGGGCACTTTGGGCCTGATCGCCCCAAAGTGTGTCGGCCCACCGGGAAAATGCCCGGTATGCCATATTACCAGTCCAGCTTGTCCACGCAGTGGCTTCAGTGGCTCTGATGCCGGGAGTACATGAACACTTATGAGACATTATTCTTCTCACTGTATCTGCTCCAGGACTGTGTGTCCATCACTCAGGGGAGGAGCTATGATAATAGGGTGGAGTCCATCACCAGTTGTGGGCGTGGCCTGCTCTAATGTGACGTCACTTTGAGTGGGTGGACTTTTAACACTGTAGGGTGGATGTGTACACACACTGCCGACTCACATTTATGTACAAACACCATGTAAAAGTGAATTTTGCATGATAGGTCCCTTTAATGCTGCACTACATAATCCTAAAACATGCTAATATAAATGGAAACAATACCTTGATAGATTTTATGCAGGATTCTCCATCCGTCTGTACAGTCTCTAACAGCTCTCTCTTTGCCTTTATATCAGAGTTTAATGCCTGCACACATTAGAAAACAGCAAGTTTAATTTAAACAAATTAATAAACTCCGCAACCTGGGGTATGTAGATTCTTTAGCAATTACGTATTATTCACAAAAATGAAATTATGACGGAAATTATCAGGAGAAAAAATTATTGAGCAAATGATTCAACAGTTTTTGTAAAACAGTTGCGAACATTACAAGTGAAAAAAAATTTTTTTTCCCAAAAACTACTAAAGTTTTAACACTAAAATGAAACTGAAAACAAAATAAAAACCGGCAAACCTTCTGTTGGTTGACAAGTTGGGTGTTAACCTTGATGTCATCGATCTTCGTCATATGCTGCGCATCAATATGCCGTTGAGTCTCTTCGATCCAACCGCTGAGACTGGAACTAGAGCTCAGGTATTGCTGCAGCTGAGGCAGGTAAACATCCAGATCATCCAACCTGAGGAAGAACAAAATACATCATCAATAACTATGTTTCCATCCAAGGATTCTTTGTGGAAAACGTTTTAGCGCGTCTAAATAAAGCTGATGGTAATGCACTAAAATGTCACAAATGTCGACATCATATTTTTCCGTTTAACTCAAGTACATAAACTCGATGTCGATACATCAAATGTCGCAAAAAACTGGTTTGGAAACACTTTTTGTCGATAAAATTGCCATTAACGCAAAAATGTAGTGTCACATGACAGAGTTTGCCCCAATCGTTAGCCTGTTACCATGACGACAGTATTGAAAGCCAATTTATTGTACGTGATTATGGATTGATCTTTACGGCATATAGAGCCGATCTGCAAACGGGACACTTCCAGGAGTGCCAACCATTCAAAATAATAGACGGCAGTCACAGAATTACCCACAATACAAAATACAAGGAGAAAATCATCAGTGGTTTTATTTTAATTTTTTGGAACACTTATTTTTTTCAATTTTATTAAATTATTGTTTAGTTTTACTTTTGAAAAAATGCCGGCAAAATCCCCTGAATTAAATAAAATTAATTACCAAACGAAAAAAGCATTAAATTAAAAAATAAATAACAAAATGAAAAAAGCATTAAATAAAAATAAATAAATAACCAAATGAAAAAAGCATTAAATAAAAATAAATAAATAACCAAACGAAAAAACATTAAATTAAATAAAATTAATTACCAAACGAAAAAAGCATTAAATAAAAATAAATAAATAACCAAACGAAAAAACATTAAATTAAATAAAATTAATAACCAAATGAAAAAAGCATTAAATAAAAATAAATAACCAAACGAAAAAACATTAAATTAAATAAAATTAATTACCAAACGAAAAAAGCATTAAATAAAAATAAATAACCAAACGAAAAAACATTAAATTAAATAAAATTAATTACCAAACGAAAAAAGCATTAAATTAAAAAAATGTATTATTACCAAATGAAAATAATATATATATTTTTAGACTTATATATGTCTTTTCTTTACACAAACATAAATTAGCCGTACCCTGTTCTGTAGATGAATAAAGTCGCCTCTCAGAATGTTCTAGACTTTTCTCAAGACTATAAACTATCTGAACTATTCGTCCAATCCTGAGTTCACTTACAGAAAACCAGCTTCTGAACATTTTAAAACGTTTAAATACTTTAAATCAAACCATCTTTACCTCGGATCACATTTACTGCTTCTTCAGAAAATGGACATTTGCATTATGAAGCTAAAATACATTTGAGATGATGATCAAGTTCAGCTGGTGGTTAAAAGTTGCTGGAGAAATATGCGGGACATGATGCAGTTGTCATGGCGATGCTTCAGATTAGAAGAGCAACTGTTCCCTTTTGATTGCAGTTCCTCCTCTTCTGATGCTTTTATTTGATCATTAAAATGACAGTAATCTCATTTATTATCTCAATAATCTCCCCATTTACCCAAACTTCAGAGGAAACAATTAGGGACATCTGGGAGGAGAATTAGCGATAAACACATTTCTGAATGGAAACGGCTTCAGGGCAGATTTCTGTTGCGCTACTTTCACTTTGTCAATAAAATAGCGCGAAAGGTGGATGGAAACTAGGCTCATGAAGAAAACAGATTTTCATGTTTATTTAAAGCTCTGTTATGTAAAGGACGAGTGTCTCACCTGCTCTTGATCTGTGTCTGAATGCGTTTCCAGCGGTCTGACAGCTGGTTCACATGTTCAGCATACTGAGAGAGGTTGATAATACTCTTGTACCGGCCCTGATCCACCTGCTTATTAAACTGAAGAAGGGTGCTTAACTCAGCCAGCAGCGAATTCAGCACATCCTGTTTCTGCTCCAAGTCGCTGCACATAGTCTAGATGAGGAGAAATGAACAGGTGAGGTCAGACTGCAGACTTCGAAAATGATCAAGAAATGACTTTTTAATGCTCAGAGTGAAACTCAATTGTAGACGTTACCCTGAGCACATCCTGGTATTTCCGAATCTCTTCTGGATCCAGAGAAGTCGTTTCTTTCTCAGTGAGTCGAGCTTCGTAAACTTTCACCACGTCCTCCACTCTATGTACTGTCTTCAGCAGGGACTTCAGTGAGTTTAACCTTAAACGCAGAAAGAACGAGTCAAGATCAGCATCTATGTTAAACAGCGCTTCACAGGCATGTGTTTGTGCATGCAGTACCTCTGCAGGTGAGTCTCAGTGTAGTTCTCCATGTTAATTAGTCCCTGATTAATGAAATCTAGTTGACTGCTCAGGTATTTGGCTTTATCGGTGTTCGTTGCATCCTTCAGCTCAGCCTGTACGGAGCCTCGCAGCTTCAAAAACTCTCCTTTCAGAGACCCCACGTCTTTCTGAAAGACCTGTACACACAGTCACACAGTCACACAGTCGCAAAGAGCCCATTCGGCACGTTTCGCGGCCGAACCACCGGCCCGACCCGTTCTCCCGATGGCCACTTTTGGGCCCCTGATCGGCCCAAAAGTGCGCCGGCCCACCGGGAAAATGCCCGGAATGCCAGATTACCAGTCCAGCCCTGATCACGACCACGAGGAGGTTACACCATGTGACTCTACCCTCCCTAGCAATCGGGCCGGTTTGGTTGCTAAGGAGACCTCACTGGAGTCACTCAGCGCACCCTGGATTCGAACTCGTGACTCCAGGTGTGGCCGTTTAGAAATTTTCAGTATTTTATTTTTAAAAACTACTTCCGGGTTCAATACAAGTTCATCTTAATCAAAAGCATTTGTGTCATAATATTGATTACCACAAAAATTGAATTTCGACTAGTCCCTCCTTAGTCAATGGGGGCAATTTTTGGAGTGTTTAAAGGGCAGAAATGTGAAGCTTCTAATTTTATAAAAGCACTTACATACATTTTCTGCTAAAACTCATGTATTATCTGAGCTGTAAAGGTGTTTAAATCGTCGTTTTTAGGGTTTGCAGTGTTATGTCGTCATGGTAACGAAGTTGTAAAATTGTCAAACTTTCCACAGATGCGGTTAGTAAGTGATTTAACACATTTAAATCATGCTAACACACATGTTGTTTACATCTTGTGTCTATACTTTTGAAACAGTATTTTAATGTTTACAGATTAAACCCCATTGACTTCCATTGTAAGTGTCGCACTGGAACACACATTTGTGCATTTTTTTTGACAATTTTACAACTTCGTTACCATGACGACGTAACACTGCCAACCCTAAAAACGACGATTTAAACACCTTTACAGCTCAGATAATACATGAGTTTTAGCAGAAAATGTATGTAAGTGCTTTTATAAAATTATAAGCTTCACATTTCTGCCCTTTAAACACTTATTTTTTAAATGTATTTTTGTGGTAATCAACATTATGCCACAAATGCTGTCCTGTGACTCACCAGAACTCACCCTTCGATCGTGTGCATGTCAGTGTGTATGTTCATTTTTGTCATGTTATGGCCACTTGCGTGTTTGTGACAAATACCTGCGTGTTGATGATGTGGCGAGAACACTCCTCAGGGGCGTTCTCTCCTATGGGGATGTATAGGATTGAAATGAGGGATGATTCGGCCCCGTCCAGCTTCAATCTCAGAGCATAGAGCTCATTCAACAGTTTCACACTCACTGCGGCAGAATACTCGGATCCCTCTCCGCTCACAGCTACGACACACACACAACATAAAGAGCATGACTGTGAGCAATCTCTAAAGACATAGTGTATGTGTGCAGGGCCGTTTCTAGGCATAGGCGAACTAGGCGGTCACCAAGGGCACCACCAGCTTGGGGGATGGCAAATTAAAAGCCAGACCCCCCCAAACTCCGTGCTAATACACCACTGCATCTGCCACCATTTGTAAGACAATTGCAATTTTGCCTAAGGCGCCAAAATGGACAGAAACGGCCCTGTGTGTGTATGTGTATGTGTGTGTGTGTGTGTGTGTGTGTGTGAGTGTGTGTGTGTGTGTGTGTGTGTGTGTGTGTGTGTGTTTGTGAGCGTGTATTTATCACTTTGTGGGGACCAAATGTCCCCATAAGGATAGTAAAACCCAAAATTTTTGACCTTGTGGGGACATTTTGTCAGTCCCCATGAGGAAAACAGCTTATAAATCATACTAAATGATGTTTTTGAAAATGTAAAAATGCAGAAAGTTTTCTGTGAGGGTTAGGTTTAGGGATAGGGTTAGGTTTAGGGGATAGAATATAAAGTTTGTACAGTATAAAAATCATTATGTCTATGGAAAGTCCCCATAAAACATGGAAACACAACTGTGTGAGTGTGTGTGTGTGTGTGTGTGTGTGTGTGTGTGTGTGTGTGTGTGTGTGTGTGTGTGTGTGTGTGTGTGTGTGTGTGTACATCAGAGCTGGGAGCAACTGCATGTGGCGATACTACTAACTTACTGACCACCAAATCAGAAGTGCCGAAAATATACATCTGATATGGGTTTCAGAATTAGGTGTGGCAAAATGGCTCAACAGCACCACCTACAAACATTCAACGATGTGCGCTTTAAGCTACGTTTCACCTACACGTACGAAAATTTGTACACATGTGTAACATGCCAATATCTACAAAAACGTCTCTTGGACTCATGCCCTAAACTCAACAGGAAGTCGGCCATTTTTATTTTTCTCTTCATTTTTTTGCTCAGTTTTTGCCATTTCCAGGCCTCGTACTTTAACAAACTCCTCCAAGAGATTTCATCAGATCTATTTCATATTTGGTCCATCTAATCTAAAGGCCGTGGTGATGCTACATTGCGAAGCTTTTGAGTTTTCACTGCACGCCGTGCCTGAGACGTTCTGACAAATTTCGATGATTCGCCATGAAACAGGAAGTTGTTATAACTCGTACATACAATGTCCCGGCCTGAACACTTCTACATGCCAATATTCAGTTATAGTTATAGCGCCACCTACTGGCATCAGGAATTACATATTTGACACTGTGAATAGACTCTTAACAACATTTAAGTGCTAAAAAGCACACAAAAAATGGGCTTTTTCATTTAATTTTTTTTAAGAATTATTATATTTAAATTATAATGTATACATGTCAGTATTATTTGCACTGAAATAATATTATTAATACGAATTAATACATTTATTATATTAAATGAGATATTATTTATTAAAAATTTTAAAATAGTTGATTTTAAAAATTCTAATAATATATTATATTTAATATTAGCATTTTTTCACATTACAGTTCAGATCATTTGGGTAGAAAATGTGCTTAATTGTCATGAAATTAGGGTCAAAACTATCAAATAATGATCCTAAAAAAAACAGACTTCGTTGTTTTTAATTTCTTTTGATTTTGGAGGGAAACATGATCCTGTTACTTTGTTTCTAATCACTTTTTGAAAAGAGTGGTCGACTGCAGTTTAACTACTATACATTTTAAAAAGTGAATGGTTTTATAAGCTACAAAGTATCTTCCCCAAAACGGGTGCTCATATAGACGGGAGCGGCGTGTCTGTATTGTGATATATGTGTATCTGTACGCAGAGGCACAAAAACCATATATGCAAGGTATGCAATGCATTGGGGCGCCATGTAAAGGGGGTGCCAGCGGCTCACTAAAGGTGGTGCAATCGGCCTTCTTGACCCCTCCAATATCACCCCCCCTTGCAGAATGGATGACACCCCCCACCCCCCCTCTGGGCAACGCTTATAATGGATGACATTCCCCTCCCCTGGAAAACAAATTCGTTTTGCATACCCTCTCAGAAATGTGTAGTTGTGCCCCTGTCTGTACGTGTTGATATATACATATATACTGACTGAATGCGGGCAGCTGATCGGCCAGTTTGCCATAGTGTTGCTGTGCTCCAGAGAATTGACTCTCTATAATCTTCTCATCTTCTGCCCCGAACATCTCTGAACCCTGAGCATGCTTTTTGAACTCCTGAAAGTGCATCTCCAAACTTTTGATGATATTCATGGACTCGTCTGGACCCATTTTGGCCAGCTACACAAACACACATTAAGATAAATGAATATGCATCTTAGCACAGTGCAACCAAAATGCATTATCAAAAGCTGCTTTGAATAAAAGTAGACGATATCTAGCTAATGTTCATTGTATGTCGTAAGAATGCAAAACCATTAACTACAACAGACTGAGCTAGTTACCATGTTGATGGTGAGGGAATTGATGCGGTTGATGTCCAGCAGACAGTACTGCCATGAGATCATACTCTTAATGTTGATGTACAGCTGATTCCACACTGATAAAATGGCGTCATAATACTGGGAATTCCTGCCAGCACACACAAACACGAACAGTTCAGATTTCAACACACGTCCAAAAGTCTAAAAAACACACTAAAGTCTGGCACATTCAAAATGACATTTTTTAGTTCGACTAAATACACACAAATACACATTTTGCATTTGAGGGTCAAAAATTGCTGGAATTTTGTCCCATTCCTCCAGACAGACAGAACTGGTGTAACTGAGTCGAGTTTGTAGGCGTACTTGCTCATACACGCTTTTCAGTTCTGCCCTCATATTTGGATTTCAGATTGGATTGAGGGTTTTGTGATGGCCACTCCAATACTTTGACTTTGTTGTCCTTAAACCATTGTGCCACAACTTTGGAGGTGTGCTTGGGGTCATCGTCCATTTGGAAGACCCATTTGCGACCTTCTGATCTTCTGTTAGCTTTAACTTCCTGTCTGATGCCTTGAGATGTTGCTTCAATATATCCACATAATGTTCCTTCCTCATGATGTCATCATCTATTTAGTGAAGTGCACCAGTCCCTCCTGCAGCAAACACCCCCACAACATGATGCTGCACCCCCATGCTTCACGGTCGGGATGGTGTTCTACCCCTTTTTCCTCCAATCATAACGATGGTCATTATGGACAAACAGGTCAATATTGTTTCATCAGACCAGAGGACCGTTATGGCTGTTTTGGAGCAGTGGCTTCTTCCTTGCTGAGCACCTTTCAGGTGATGTCCATATAGGACTGGTTTTGCTGTGGATCTAGATACTCGTCCACCTGTTTCCTGCAGCATCTTCACAAGGTCCTTTGCTGTTGTTCTGGGATTGATTTGCACTTTTCACACAAACTACGTTCATCTCTAGGAGACAGAATGCATCTCCTTCCTGAGCGGTGTGATGACTGTGTGGTCACATGGTGTTTATACTTGCGTACTATTGTTTGTACAGATGAACGTGGCACCTTCAGGCGTTTGGAAATTGCTCCCAAGGATGAACCAGACTTGTGGAGGTCCACAATGGTTTCTGAGGTCTTGGCACACATCTACTAATGTGTGCATGAACTATTGCTCTGGCCACACCCCCTTTAGACAGCAGTACCTTTGATTTAGTTTACATTTATGCATTTGGCAGTTAAGTGTCACATCTGTCATGTCTGTTTATATATATATATATATATTATTTATGTGTGTATTTTGATAAGTCTTGACAAAGTCACTAAGTTTGGTATCCATATTAAAAACTATGCGGTGTTTAAAAATGTATATTTACCTCTCCCGGTTCAAAAACGACCCGAACGCAATAAGAGGGTTAAATAACACTTTATTTTGCCTAATTTTGGAAAAAGGACATCTGGATTGGAAATGACGCTCGTCGTTTTGCCTCAGACTTCAAAAAAACGTTATTAGGGGTGAAGATGTTTGGTGTGGTGGAAATGATGGCAAAACTGTTAAACAGTCATTATTGTTTTTTTGTTGTTGTTTGTTTACTTTTCTCCCAATTTGTAACCCCAATTCCCAGTGTGCTCTAAGTCCTCGTGGTGGCGTAGTGACTCGCCTCAATCCGGGTGGCGGAGGACGAATCTCAGTTGCCTCCACGTCTGAGACCGTCATTCCTGTGGCTTGTTGAGCGCGTTATCGTGGAGACGTAGCACGTGTGGCGGCTTCACGCTATTCTCCGCGGCATCCACGCACAACTCACCACACGCCCCACCGAGAATGAGAACCACATTATAGTGACCACGAGGAGGTTACCCCATGTGACTCTACCCTCCCTAGCAACCGGACCAATTTGGTTGCTAAGGAGACCTGGCTGGAGTTACTCAGCACGCCCTGGTTTTGAACTCGCGACCCCTAGAATCATGTGGAAAAAAATATATATACATAAAAAATTACTTTTGTGCCAGGCTGATGGCGAGTGGATTTGGTGGCGGCACCAGCAGACAGACCGAAGGCACCTGCATGTCCATTCCTCCAGGTCCCCTCACCTGCCATGTGGTCCGTTCAGTGTTGTCCTTCAGAATCCCTTCATCTTCCTTACGGATCACCTTCTACACACAGGCAACACACAAGATACACAATGACAACACAGATCTGAGATTTTCTGAGCAGAAAGACTTTTTTAATAATGTTGGGACTGTCAAAAACATCTGTCGGAGGAAAATGAACCAAATGAACCATCAGAAGTTCATATATGTGTATGTGTTTTTTAAAAGTAGGTATGTTGGTTTATGTGTCACCTCGTCTTGTCTGAAGTCACACAGCGCGCGCACAAGCACAGGTGATTGGCTGTTGATTTTCTCCTCGGGGTTTCTCAGCTTCAGTCTGATAATATTCTTGGATTTTATCACCAGCTGTTGGACCATCTCCCTCTGCTCTGCCAAACGCTCACGCTCTCTCTGATAAACACACATGTCACAGGTTACAAACACCTGCATCCATCTCTCTGTTAACACTCTTGGGAATCTTGGGAATAAAGTTTGGATATGTGTTACCTCCAGACCCTGTAAAAGTTCTAGTAATTTGTGCAGCGGTGTCGACTTATCGCAGGAAAAGTTCTTGCGGATGTTGTCGTGCTCTTTCTTGAGTTTGCTGTTCATGTCAGTCGTCTCCTTGAAGAACTACAGAAAGAATTTATAAAGTTAACATTAACGTTTCCAATTTGTGTGTGTCCATGTGTGTGTGTGTGTGTGTGTCCATGTGTGTGTGTCTGTCCGTGTGTGTCCTTGTGTGTGTGTGTCCGTGTGTGTGTGAATGTGTGTGTCATGTGTGTGTGTGTGTCCATGTGTGTGTGTCTGTCCGTATGTGTCCTTGTGTGTGTGTGTCCGTGTGTGTGTGAATGTGTGTGTGTCCGTGTGTGTGTGTCCATGTCCGTGTGTGAATGTGTCCGTGTGTGTGTGTGTGTCTGTCCGTGTGTCCTTGTGTGTGTGTCCGTGTGTGTGTAAATGTGTGTGTGTGTGTCCGTGTGTGATTGTGTCCGTGTGTGTGTGTCCATGTCCGTGTGTGAATGTGTCCGTGTGTGTGTGTGTGTGTGTGTGTCCATGTGTGTGTGTGTCCGTGTGTGTGTGTCTGTGTGTGTGTGTCCTTGTGTGTGTGTCCATGTGTGTGTGTCTGTCCGTGTGTGTCCTTGTGTGTGTGTCCGTGTGTGTGTGAATGTGTGTGTGTGTCCATGTGTGATTGTGTCCATGTATGTGTGTCCGTGTGTGTCCTTGTGTGTGTGTCCGTGTGAATGTGTGTGTCTGTCCGTGTGTGTCCTTGTGTGTGTGTGTGTGTGTCCATGTGTGTGAATGTGTGTGTGTCCGTGTGAATGTGTGTGTCTGTCCGTGTGTGTCCTTGTGTGTGTGTGTGTGTGTCCATGTGTGTGAATGTGTGTGTGTCCGTGTGTGATTGTGTCCGTGTGTGTGTGTCCATGTCCGTGTGTGAATGTGTCCGTGTGTGTGTGTGTCCATGTGTGTGTGTGTCTGTCCGTGTGTGTCCTTGTGTGTGTGTCCGTGTGTGTGTGAATGTGTGTGTGTGTGTGTCCGTGTGTGATTGTGTCCATGTATGTGTGTCCGTGTGTGTGTGTGTGTCCATGTCCGTGTGTGAATGTGTCCGTGTGTGATTGTGTCCATGTGTGTGTATGTGTGTATGTGTCCTTGTGTGTCCGTGTGTGTGTATGTGTGTCCGTGTGTGTGAGTGAGTGTGTGAATGTGTCCTTGTGTGTGTGTGTGTCCGTGTGTGTGTGTGTATGTGTCCTTGTGTGCGCGTGTGTGTGTATGTTTGTCCGTGTGTATGTGTCCTTGTGTGTGCGTGTCCGTGTGTGTGTATGTTTGTCCGTGTGAATGTGTCCATGTGTGTGAGTGTGTGTGTGTGTGTGTGTGTGTGTGTGTGTTCGCGTGTGTTTTCGTGTGTCAGTGTCTGTGTGTGCCTGTGTGTGTGAGTGAGTGTGTGTATGTGTGTGTCCGCATGTGTGTTCATGTGTCCGTGTGTGTGTGTGTGAGTGTGTGTCCGCGTGTGTGAGTGAGTATGTGTGTGTGTGTCCGCGTGTGTTTTCGTGTGTCCGTGTCTGTGTGTGTGTCTGTGTCTGTGAGTGAGTGTGTGTATGTGTGTGTCCGCGTGTGTGTTCATGTGTCCGTGTGTGTGTGTATGTGTGTGAGTGTGTGTGTGTCTGTGTGTGTTTTCGTGTGTCCGTGTCTGTGTGTGTGTCTGTGTGTGTGAGTGAGTGTGTGTAAGTGTGTGTCCGCGTGTGTGTTCATGTGTCCGTGTGTGTGTGTATGTGTGTGAGTGTGTGTATGTGTGTTCATGTGTCCGTGTGTGTGTGTGTGAGTGTGTGTCCGCGTGTGTGAGTGAGTATGTGTGTGTGTCCGCATGTGTTTTCGTGTGTCCGTGTCTGTGTGTGTGTCTGTGTGTGTGAGTGAGTGTGTGTATGTGTGTGTCCGCGTGTGTGTGTGTCTGTGTGTGTTTTCGTGTGTCCGTGTCTGTGTCTGTGTGTGTGAGTGAGTGTGTGTAAGTGTGTGTCCGCGTGTGTGTTCATGTGTGTGTGTCTGTGTGTGTGAGTGAGTGTGTGTAAGTGTGTGTCCGCGTGTGTGTTCATGTGTCCGTGTGTGTGTGTATGTGTGTGAGTGTGTGTATGTGTGTTCATGTGTCCGTGTGTGTGTGTGTGTCTGTGTGTGAAAGTGTGTGAGTGTGTATGTGTGTGTGAGTGTGTGTCCGTGTGTCGATGTGTGCGAGAGTGTGTGTGTGTGTGTCCACGTGTGTGTTCATGTGTGTATGTGTGTTCATGTGACCATGAGTGTGTGTGTGTGTGTGTGTGAGAGTGAGTGAGTGTGTGTGAGTGTGTGTGTGTGTTCATGTGTCCGTGTGTGTGTGTGTTACCTGGCTGTATTTTGCATTTTCCTTCAGATGGACGTTAATGCATTTGGTGATCTGTAGAAGCCAGCTCCACTGCGTCTGTAGCGTATCCATATACGCCTTTGAAAAAACACACATCAGTTCTCAGAGTCAGTAACGCAACAGAACGGGTAAACGCAACACAAGTGGATCAGAAACACATTTACCTGGATCTTATCAGACGCAGGATGTGTGTTCTTCAGCACAGTGTCCACCTTCCCTTTAAGAACATTCATATCCATTTCCTTCCGCTCCAGTTCTCTCATCAGTTTCTAAATGACAAATATAAACACTCGATTCAGTTTTAGTGTATCTGTATTGTGCAACCAAAATACCAATCATAAACAGGAAAAAAATTGGGAGAATAACGTTGAGGCGGTTTTTATGAGTCAGAGTTTGGTCTTACTGAAAAGCTCTCCTCTTTCTTCGGGATGTAGACGTCTATGTTTTTATCGCCCCAGTCGAACATCAGCTCCTCTTCCTCTCTGTCGTTCACCCACATGATCTGATTAGATATCTCCTCTATGATGGTCCTCAGTTCCTGCAGCTGAATGCCTCTCTGGTACACCGCTTTCTGAAGAGAACAAATCACGATGCCTTCAGCTTCAGAGCTTGATTTTACTCGCACATTGCGCTATGCAGCTGCCGTAGTTTTAAAGCATTGCAAAAGTACTGTTTAGCTGGATTTTTGTTTTTTTAACGCATGGATTGATTTTGACCTGTTCTTACCTGAAGACTCTCCCATTCTTGTTCCAGTTTGTTCAGATTGGATCTGTTTATGTCTATATTTTGATCTCTGCTATGCATCTAGAGTAAGAAGATAAATTCATATCTGAGCACAGGGGCGTAGGTTGCCAGGAGGGGTCAAAACAACCTTCAAAACAAAAGTACAACCTTCCCTCCAGTATTTATACCATGATCAATGGAAACATGTAAATGCTTCACGACGCTCTTGTCTATACGATTCACTCACCAGTTCTGCTCGAGCTCTATCAACCACCTCACTCCTCTGCAGGGAGCCTTCAATGGTGATGTGATTGACTATCTGCTGCTGGATGGTCGATATGTCTTCCCCCCATGATGACGTCTCAAGCATTCGCTGCACACACACACACACACACATTTGACAGAGCAGTGTTAAAAAAAACACAACAATTTAAAAACGAACTAGACATTCACGATCGTTAGTTGCCTCCGCGTCTGACACCATCAATCCGCATCTTATCACGTGGCTTGTTGAGCGCGTTACCGCGGAGACGTAGCGCGTGTGGAGGCTTCACGCTATTCTGCGCGGTATCCACGCACAACTCGCCACACGTCCCACCGAGAGGGACAACCACGTTATAGCGACCACGAGGAGCTTACCCCATGTGACTCTACCCTCCCTAGCAACCGGGCCAATTTGGTTACCCCATGTGACTCTACCGTCCCTAGCAACCGGGCCAATTTGGTTACCCCATGTGACTTTACCCTCCCTAGGAACCGGGCCAATTTGGTTACCCCATGTGACTCTACCCTCCCTAGCAACCGGGCCAATTTGGTTACCCCATGTGACACTACCCTCCCTAGCAACCGGGCCAATTTGGTTACCCCATGTGACTCGACCCTCCCTAGCAACCGGGCCAATTTGGTTAACCCATGTGACTCTACCCTCCCTAGCAACCGGGCCAATTTGGTTACCCCATGTGACACTACCCTCCCTAGCAACGGGACAAATTTGGTTACCCCATGTGACTCGACCCTCTCTAGCAACCGGGCCAATTTGGTTACCCCATGTGACTCTACCCTCCCTAGCAACCGGGCCAATTTGGTTACCCCATGTGACTCTACCCTCCCTAGCAACCGGGCCAATTTGGTTACCCCATGTGACACTACCCTCCCTAGCAACCGGGCCAAATTGGTTATCCCATGTGACTCTACCCTCCCTAGCAACCGGGCCAATTTGGTTACCCCATGTGACTTTACCCTCCCTAGCAACCGGGCCACTTTGGTTACCCCATGTGACTCTACCCTCCCTAGCAACCGGGCCAATTTGGTTACCCCATGTGACTCTACCCTCCCTAGCACCCGGGCCAATTTGGTTATCCCATGTGACCCTACCCTCCCTAGCAACCAGGCCAATTTGGTTATCCCATGTGACTCTACC
>NC_068305.1:40363890-40368890 GCF_025860055.1 Xyrauchen texanus
ACTAGACGCGCACATTAAAGCTCCAGACACAATCTACCAGTGCCAGACATGAACCTTATTATTAAGGGGAAACATTTACAGCATTGAATGCATTGTAAGGAACTTTTTTTTTTACCTTTCCTTTATAGTAAATAACTGTTATATATCATAACACAATGGGTCATTAACAAATAAGGTTGTCCGATGTGATACAAATTAGAAATGTAATATTTCTGTTCATGCATGTTTTATATTTTAAAACCATTAAAATAATATTTTAAAACCATCAAACTAGCAATTATTTATGAGGCACTATAACATATTATATGGTATGTTATAAGGCATTATGCATGCATTATAATGTGTTAATAATACCCTTATAATGCATTATAAATAGAGGTTTCATCGTGTGTTATAATGCATCGTAATCTTAAAAGTTATAACCACAAATAGGTAATTAGTATATGATATTATAACTGTTGTTACAATTATTTATGAGGTAATAAAACATATTATAAGGTATGTTATAAGGTGTTATGTATGCATTATAATGTGTTAATAATACCCTTATAATGCATTATAAATAGAGGTTTCATCGTGTGTTATAATGCATCGTAATCTTAAAAGTTATAACCACAAATAGGTAATTAGTATATGATATTATAACTGTTGTTACAATTATTTATGAGGTAATAAAACATATTATAAGGTATGTTATAAGGTGTTATGTATGCATTATAATGTGTTAATAATACCCTTATAATGCATTATAAATAGAGGTTTCATCGTGTGTTATAATGCATCGTAATCTTAAAAGTTATAACCACAAATAGGTAATTAGTATATGATATTATAACTGTTGTTACAATTATTTATGAGGTAATAAAACATATTATAAGGTATGTTATAAGGTGTTATGTATGCATTATAATGTGTTAATAATACCCTTATAATGCATTATAAATAGAGGTTTCATCGGTGTGTTATAATGCATCAGTAATCTTAAAAGTTATAACCACAAATAGGTAATTAGTATATGATATTATAACTGTTGTTACAATTATTTATGAGGTAATAAAACATATTATAAGGTATGTTATAAGGTGTTATGTATGCATTATAATGTGTTAATAATACCCTTATAATGCATTATAAATAGAGGTTTTATCGTGTGTTATAATGCATCGTAATCTTAAAAGTTATAACCACAAATAGGTAATTAGTATATGATATTATAACTGTTGTTACAATTATTTATGAGGTAATAAAACATATTATAAGGTATGTTATAAGGTGTTATGTATGCATTATAATGTGTTAATAATACCCTTATAATGCATTATAAATAGAGGTTTTATCGTGTGTTATAATGCATCGTAATCTTAAAAGTTATAACCACAAATAGGTAATTAGTATATGATATTATAACTGTTGTTACAATTATTTATGAGGTAATAAAACATATTATAAGGTATGTTATAAGGTGTTATGTATGCATTATAATGTGTTAATAATACCCTTATAATGCATTATAAATAGAGGTTTTATCGTGTGTTATAATGCATCGTAATCTTAAAAGTTATAACCACAAATAGGTAATTAGTATATGATATTATAACTGTTGTTACAATTATTTATGAGGTAATAAAACATATTATAAGGTATGTTATAAGGTGTTATACATGCATTATAATGTGTTAATAATACCCTTATAATGCATTATAAATAGAGGTTTTATCGTGTGTTATAATGCATCGTAATCTTAAAAGTTATAACCACAAATAGGTAATTAGTATATGATATTATAACTGTTGTTACAATTATTTATGAGGTAATAAAACATATTATAAGGTATGTTATAAGGTGTTATGTATGCATTATAATGTGTTAATAATACCCTTATAATGCATTATAAATAGAGGTTTCATAGTGTGTTATAATGCATCGTAATATTAAATATTATAACAACAAATAGGTAATTAGTATATGATATTATAACTGTTATTACAATTATTCATGAGACAATACAACATATTATAAGGTATGTTATAAGGTGTTATGCATGCATTATAATGTGTTAATAATACCTTTATAATGCATTAATATCACTCATATAATATATTATAAACACAGGCTTCATAGAAAGTGTTACCAAAGTTTTCTTAAGGCTACTCCATTATACATGAACAAAACTGTCCTTTTCTTGAAAGGTTGTTGTTATTTTTAAGTTCTTGACAGTGTCTTGACTTAAAGCCGCATCAAAAACATTATAAAACTCAGAAATTGATAAATATGTTCATCGTAGTAATGGTGTCTTCAAGTTTTGTGCATATTGCATTTACATAAAAATGACATTATTTAATGTATTTTTGAATAACTTAATAGATCAGGATAAAAAAATAGGTGTCATGTCATTGAGCCTTAAACAGTTTGATGAAAGAGACAGAAATTAGTGTTACAGTAAAAAGTATGCCTTGACAAGACTTTCAGGCCAGAGAAAATTATATAGACAATTACACAAACAAAGACACAAATGCTTGGACGATGCATTGTAAGCATGCACTCACGTTGAGCATACTTGGTTTTGCATTTGTGTGTAAATTCATTCAAAATATGAAATATTGAATTGAAATGAATTGCCTTAATTTAATAACAATAGAAGTCAATGGGAAGTTCCAATCATTGCATAAAAACAAGTGTGTGTGAGTAATGACAAGTCAGAACGCTCCTACACATGTGTGAGTCTCACCTCCGCATGATTGTTTCAGATGGCATGTTCTGTTGAGATGCGAAACTTCTGAGCTGCTCGTTGGCATCAGTGGCAGACGCCAGATATCTTTCAGCATCGGCGAAAGCGTGCTGATCATTCCCCTACAGAAACACACACACAGAACAATGGAAATTGCCAGTAAGATAAACACGGGACCAGTATATCCAAACCTTCGCTTATGTCAGTGCAGGCCAGTGTGCCACTTTAGGCATTGTTTGCGCGAAGGTATGAATCAAAGAATTACAAGTTATTGATTCGCCTCAATCCGGGTGGCGGAGGACGAATCCCAGCTGTTATCACATGACTTGTTGAGCGTGTTGCCATGGAGACACAGTGCAGGTGGAGGCTTCACGCCATCCATGCTCAACTCACCACGCGCCCCACTGAGAACGAACCACATTATAGTGACCAATGGAGGTTACCCCATGTGACTCTACCCTCCCTAGCAACCGGGCCAATTTGGTTGCTTAGGAGACCTGGCTGGAGTCACTCAGCACACGCCCTGGGATTCAAACAAGTGAACTAGCGAACTCCACGGGTGGTAGCCAGCGTCTTTACCACTGAGCTACGGATGCAATTTTATTTTTTTGATTTTTTATCAATCTGCCCAAATATAGAGCGTGCAACTCGAGTCGTCAATGCAAACTCACGCCATTGGTTGAATCAATGTTGCTGTTTCGGGCTGTTCGAGTGACTCAAACAGAAGAATGTTTTGACATTTGGAAATCAACCTTTAATGGCGTAATTACAGCTGACTCTGAATGTTACGTTGGGTTATAGGCATTTGAAACACGCAAAAAATGACACACTTTAGTTTTCATTTCCAGACAGAATGATGGGAACCCGTGCATCCTGACACCTGAAAACTGCTTAGCAATTGCTATTTTAAAGTGTAAAGCTGGCGTCACACTAGCAGACTCCTAATAACTCGATTTTGGCATCATGCAGTGTGTGAAACGTTTCTGGGCATGTAGTAAACATTGTTTATTCTCACATTTGTTTTTTCTTAAGTGGTGAGAAACACAAGCATTTTATTATCTGGGAAATTGTAATTATATGTGTGTGTGTGTGTGTGTGAGTGTGTGAGTGAGTGTGTGTGTGTGTGTGTGTGTGTGTGTGTGTGTGTGTGTGTGTGTGTGAGTGTGAGTGTGAGTGTGTGTGTGTGTGTGTGTGTGTGTGTGTGTGTGTGTGTGTGTGTGTGAGTGAGTGTGTGTGTGAGTGTGTGTGTGTGTGTGAGTGTGAGTGTGTGTGTGTGTGTGTGTGTGTGTGTGTGTGTGTGTGTGTGTGTGTGTGTGTGTGTGTGTGTGTGTGTGTGAGTGAGTGAGTGAGTGTGTGTGTGAGTGTGTGTGTGTGTGAGTGTGTGAGTGTGTGAGTGTGTGTGTGAGTGTGTGTGTGAGTGTGTGTGATGTGTGTGTGTGAGTGTGTGTGTGTGTGTGTGTGTGTGTGAGTGTGTGTGTGTGTGTGTGTGTGTGTGTGTGAGTGAGTGAGTGTGTGTATGTGTGAGTGAGTGAGTGTGTGTGTGTGTGTGTGTTTGAGTGCGCGTGTGTGAGTGTATGTGTGCGTGAGTGAGTTTGCGTGTGAGTGAGTGTGTGAGTGTGTGTGTGTGTGAGTGCGTGTGAGTGAGTGAGTGAGTGCGTGTGTGTGAGTGTGTGTGTGTGTGAGTGAGTGTGCGTGTGAGTGAGTGTGTGAGTGTGTGTGTGTGTCCTTGCTTGTGTGGAATGCAAACAGACTCACATTCCAGTTGCAATCAAAGTTAAATTCTCATGAATTCTACACAACATTTAGGACATTGTGAACTCTACCATTGGCGTTTGACATTGCACTAAATCCAGACTATGCAGTAAAAATTAAATATGCATGCATTACACTCACATTCTGTAAAATGTATGCTGTCTTGTCCAGGTTTTCTTGACACTGGCTCTGTAGAAATGATATCCGCTGTTTCATGGCACTCGTGTTGGATCTAGTGAGAAGAGTCATAGAGTCAACGATCATGTGATTATATCAGTTCAGATACATCCTGATATTAGACCCCTGAATCAAGATCATGTTGTCAATATGCATACAACTTTTATGGAAACATGCACGGGATTACTAGTATTCCCAAATAATATGCACAAGTGGGCATGGACTTTCTGTCAGTGTTGGGTTACAGTATGATCAATTATATAAGTACAGTCATCAATTTTAGAGGATAGAAGGACTTACTACTTAATCACTCAAATTAAAAATAAATAAAATACAGCCTTTA
>NC_068305.1:40388890-40391390 GCF_025860055.1 Xyrauchen texanus
TATAAATTCTCCTCCCTGACCAGTAGGTGGCAATATGCACAAAGAGCGTGAATCGCCAAAAACAAAAGAAGAATGTGAAAGTAAAAGTGGAGATTTATAGTGGAAAAAGGAATTCATAATCAATCCGTTTCTCACCCCACACCTATCCGATCCCATTACATATATGCTGCATTTATGTGCTTTTTGGAGCTTCAAAGTTCTGGTTACCATTCACTTGCACTGTAAGGACCTACAGAGCTGAGATATTCTCCTGGAAATCTTCAATTGTGTTCTGGAGAAGAAAGAAAGTCATATACCTCTGGGATGGCACGAGGGTGAGTAAATGAGGAACTATTCCTTTAACTTGCATCCGCAAGCTAGCCCAACTGGGCATGAAAACAAACGCAAATGAATATGTTCTTACATTTATGTCTGTTTCTCACCCAAACCGATGGATTAAACCACTTTATATGCTGCCTTTGTGTTCTTTTTGGAGCTTGAAAGTGTTGGACGCCATTCGCTTGCATTGTATAAAGACTAACAAACATTGTAGCACTGTTCCTTTAATTCTCCCCTCAATGGCAGGTGATGCAGCAAGTTAATTTTGGGCCGTGCATGTGTGTGTTTGTGTTTGTGTGCAATGCACAGTTTTTACACCCAGCTGCAGTATTTCACATCTAGATACGTGAATGAGGAACTGACCGAGTGTACGATTGCACTCTCTGACAGAAGAGAGAGAGAAAGTGCTGTGGGGACATTTCTGAGTGCAATTACTGCATGCCCCGGCCTGATATACGTCAGACATGCAGATCTTAACACCGATAACTTCTCAGTGCCACCAAACAGAATCAGAACCACATGTAAAACTCTTTCTGAGCCTAAGAAATGCATTCCCATTATTGCCTAAGAAAGATTGTAAAATCACAAAATAGTTCTCTTCAATATCTGAACTGTTTCTCCTATCACAGTGAGATTAAATGGGCAGCAAACGCAGCTCAACAACGTCTCACATTAGCGCTCTGTGTGGTGTTAGCATGCTGTAACTGAATGCATGCTTTAGGCTAAATGATTAGCAGAGGGCTAAATTCACACATCAGATTTTTCAGATTTTTTCAGAAGTTTCCCAGCACACCAGAAAGGGGCCTGTCATTCACACACACACTTTCACGAGCAAAATATGTTCTGACTTTGTCCCGTGTCGCCCGTGGCGAGGGAGGAGTTGAACGCAGCCTAACGGACTCACTTTTCTTGCCTTTTAAAATGCACAAACGCAATCGACTTTAGGTTCAACCTTGAGGATTTTGCTTCACATAACGTACATACGTGAATCTGACGAAACCTGTCAAGGGTCACATTTCACCCCAAAATCAAAAGAAAGAAATACGAATTTCGATTGTGCATTGAGAACATGGGTTAGGCCATGGCACGAGGAATACAATAAAACAAATTATGGGATTCACCGTGCACTTGGGAACCTTCAATGCAGCCAATTATTTTGTAGCCTTCTCCAGATCTGTTCCTCGACACAATCCTGTCTCTGAGCTCTGCAGGCGGTTCCTCTGACCTCTTGGCTCAGTTTTGCTCTGATATGCATTCACAGCTATAATACTTTATATACTGTAGACAGGTGTGTGCTTGTCCAAATCATGTCCAGTCAATTGAATGTGCCACAGGTGGACTCTAATCAAAGTGTAGAAACATCTCAAAGATGATCCAGAGAAATGGGACGCACCCGAGCTAAATTTCAAGAGTCACAGCGAAGGGTCTGAATACTTATGCCAACGTGATATTTCAGGTTTTTTTTTTTTTTACATTTGCGAAAGTATCAATTTTGTTTTTTGCTTTGCCAATATGGGTTATGGAGTGTAGATTGATGTGAAAACTATTATTTAAAGCATATTAGCATAAGGCTGCAACATAACAACATGTGAAAAAGGGGTCTGAATACTTTCTGAATGCACTCAAAATTCCTCGTGCATTTTTGCTTGTCAAGTAAATATATTTTGTTTTGAATTTTTTTGCATATTTACACTGTAAAACAAGACACAGATACTCATGAAGAAAGTGATTTTTCTCTTCTTCTTTTATTGCAATGTACCGTCAAACTTACTCAAATTTGCCCTCAGAGAACTCTAGATATTAATCTGTGATGCCGGCTACAGATCGCTTCCCATTGTGTAGAGTAATCTAAGTAATCTAAGGACTCAAAGAAGCATTGCTCATGTCTTGTTGTGGCTGCGTTTGCCATTTGAATGGATTTGAATGGGATTTCTAGACCAACACAAGCTCATTACTAGACTATTCAATTGATGCAATGCATTAAAATGTGAGAATGCAACATGCAATACATGTGAATCAAGTAGCATGACATGCCTGCATGGAATTCATGCTCTGTTTCTCTTAGTAAAAACGCATTCATGCATAAATGTTGTTTTAAGGAACTATGACGCCGCCGATCTAATATGCAAATGATCCCGATAAAAACAGGCTTGTTCAGCTAATTACCATGGACACGCCCCCA